>NC_048310.1:28607384-28790734 GCF_013100865.1 Trachemys scripta elegans | reverse complement strand
TTCTGTTAGTCTTAAAGGTGCCACAGGACCCTCTGTTGCTTTTTATAGATAATGTTATCACAACTCACTGAAGCTCAGTTTTTAATTCTATGTAAAAAGAGAGAAACTAAAATTCTATGTGAAAAAGTAGCTTTTAAATCAGCTGATGGTTTTAAACTAGTTTCTTTCAACAATTCCACAACACTTCCTGAGAGCAGGGTCTTGCCAACTCTAACCCAACAGAAGTGGACAGGCGTTACCCTGGTAATGGTTATTTTACAAACTCTGTTTGATTTCAGCACATCATATCTACCGTTCACACTGTAAGAATAAGGCCTTCGTCTGCAGCCAGGTTAAAAGAGCAGCAGCCATTAACTGAGAAGCGGGAAGTCACATCCTCATATTCCATCTAAATTACATTAAAACAATGTCATATGGGGCTTTTAAGAAGGCGACCCCGTCCTAATAGCACCCACTGTCACCAGATAAAGAAACAGATCTTAAGATGGTTAAAGAAAACTTAATTTGATGGCATTCTGTCTGGCAAGAAATCACTTATCAATAGTTGTGGGTGTAAAATCTATACTTCTTTATTGTTTTGTCATTATGGTCCCCACTTCCCTATTGTTTGTCTGTATGATCTCTGTCTGGTTCTTTGATGGTTTTTGTCTGTTACATAATTAATTTTGCTAGGTGTAACTTAATTAAGGTGGTGGGGTAGGATTGGTTAGAGAATTTTGTTAGGATTGGTTAGTTTAGTGATTGGTTAAGGTATAGGTTCCCCCCAGGACTCTAGTTTCACTCTATAAACTTCCAAAAGGAAGTTCTTTGGGAAGCAGCTCGAGGACACAGCCCCGAGAACAAAGCTGCCAGACCTCAACACTCTGCCAATGACATCGTGCAGTCCCCCAGAAGGACCAGATCATGACTGGCCATCAAGAAAAGTTCATCTGCCTTACTGGGAGTGATGAGAACTATATGTGTAGCATGTGCATTCTGGTTTTGGTGATTGTTAATAAATAGAGGTTAAGTAGGATATTACTGTGTAAGGCTCTTTCACTGATAAAATACCCCACAAACCCGCAGAGCATAAGGTTACGCCTGAGCCCACAGAAGGGTGAGGGTGGGTGCCTAAATTGACAGGGTTATGCCTGAGCCCTAGGAATGGGGTAAAGGTGGGTGCCTCTAGAGTGTGTGAGTGACAGAATTTTTTGTGGGTAACAATTCCCTCTGGGTCACTTGGCATTGGCCACTGTCAGAAGACAGGGTACTAGGCTAGATGGACCTTTGGTCTGACTCAGTATGGCCGTTCTTATGTCCTAATGCAGACCAATAGTTTACATACCCCTTCTAATATAAATTAGGCAGCAGTCTCTAAATGAAATTTAAAACTTTATGTTTTCATCCTCAAAGGAATAAAAATGCTCCAAGAATCATTTGCTAGAGAAAAGCAAAAGGAGGCTAAGAACCTAGGCTCCCCACTCAGGAAGAAATAAGTAGAGAAAGTTCTACTGGACTAGCAGAGCAGAATTGCAGAAGCCATATTAACAGATATGGGAAAAGGTATTTTTAGCACCTTCAGTTCCACCAACACAAAGATGAGCTCTGGATGGTAATCTTCTTGACAAACAGTGAAAGGGTATTGGGTTATTGACGTGAAAAACTGCACAGGTGCCATCTTTTGCTGTGACCCCAGCAGAACTCACAAATTATGCAGAGTTGGATCTGGTTAGAACTTACAAGGGAGAACCGTAAAAGAACACAAACATATTGAAGGACTTGCGTTCTTTAAAATGAACTCTTCCACTGTGTAGGTACTGAACAATGTCAGAAGACATCCAGATGTACCCTGTGACATACTATATAAATGAGGTCAGCGAATGTTTGAAAGAGTAAAGAAAAGAAAAGACATCCAGCTTCTAACTGCAAAAGTATGAACTCATCATTCTAGATAGCAATCTTAATGAATTCTTCCACTGAAGCTTCCTCTAAGCAACCTCATGCAGTATCCATCTCTATTCTTTTCAAAACAGGAGATTTATCTACTGTCTCAATGACCTTAAACCTTAAAATCCAAGGAAATTTTTATGCAGAGTCTTCTAACCACACACGAGCACAAGTAGCCATTATATAGAATGATGGTATTGTCTAAATAAAACTTGGTATTGTTCCTTACACTGAACTAATTGGGGACATTGCTTCCATTAGCCCAGAACCTAAGTAACTAGCCATTGTGTAAGGGACAATCTCATAAGTGCTTCAGCAGTTCCAGGGCTGTTGTGTCTTTGCTACACAGGGCAGGATAGCTGGTGGATCTACACAGGTGAAGATCCAATGTCCTCAACTCTGTGTTCCTCAGCCCCATACCCAACCCATTAGGGTGCAAGAAGCCCCATTAAGCTGTGTTCTTTGGCACACAGGATGGGTACGGTCCTGCTGTTCCCTTTACAGCAGAGCTACACCATTTTCCACTACTGTTAGAGCCACAATTACAGAAGAGGCAAGTTTAGCCTGATAGACAGGAGATCTGCGCAAATAATGACATCTGCTCTTTTGTTCAAGACGTGCTGAGCAAAAATCTCTAATTCTTATTGGAGATTAACGAATTTGGTCTCTGTGCCACACGGACTGTGGCTACACATCTGCACTTGGAGCTGGGGGTGTGATTCCCAGTGCAAGTGGACATACTCGCACTAGCTTTCATTGAGCTATCTTACAAAAAGAAGCCACAACAGCATGGCCAGCGGTGAGCGATGGCGTGGGCTAGTCACCCCAAATACTTTCCCACGGGGTCCACGAGGGTTTGCACCTGGGGCAGCTAGCTCATGCCACTGCTCACTGCTGCCATGGCAACGCTGCTATTTTTAGTGCGCTAGCTTGAGGAGCGGTAGAGTGAGTATGTCTACTGGTGGTGGGAATCACACTCCTAGCTCAAAATGGAGACATCGTCTAGATTTGTGGATTTAGGAGGGTTACAGAAATATGGCGCATCCCTGTCTTATTAGCCACCAAAGATAATGACATTCCCCATACAGATTACACACTATTATTCACAGAGTTCACACTGTATGACCTGGTTTGAATTTTCCAAATATGCCTTAGTATTAACTAAGGAGAATTGTTCTTTATGTACCTTCTAGACGAAAGTGTTCATCACCAATTGTTTCTCTGTAACCTTCACCAGACGGATCCTGTAGAAATAAGAGGTACAAAGAAAAAAAAAAGATTAAATGGCTTTACAAAACATTGAAACATTAATCAAATGCCTAATTTGGTTCCAAAATTAATGACAAATGTTGTAAGTTATAACACAACTAGCCCTCACAATGCAATCATCTTCCCTGTGCACATACACACCATTTCATGAGTGCTTATGATAACAAGGAGAAAGGAAAAGTACAGTTCTAAAAGTTTAAAGTATACCATTCATGGCCACTATACCTTTACTGCAGAGACCTCTAAGATACACAAAGCCAATAAAGTTGGCATTCACCTGGGAATTAGGGGCAGCAGTTAGGGAGCCTTCTGCAAGGATTAGTCAGTATCTCTCCAAAAGAAGGACTGGTTGTATTCATTAGCTTATTTAATGAGGTCATCTAATCAAGATGAGTCTTAAAGAGACTGACAGAGGCTCAGCAACTTTTTAACCTTCAGAGACTGTACATTGCCGTACCTTTCTAAGCGACTTGTTAGCAGTTACCAACTGTCTCCTTTCTGCAGACCAGGAGGTAACTAAAGCAAGAAATAAGACCCTAGGAACTCTGAGACCAATTTCTCTACCTGTGTTTTTTAATTAGATTCTACAGAATGCACTGTTATCTGAACAACCCTGAAGAACCTGAAAACTTCCCTTTCTCCTTGTGCATGTACATTTTAAATAAAGTTATGAACTGGTGGCCCAAATCTGCAGCCACTGCATGAGAATGAATCTCACTGAAAGGCATGATTGTGCTGGATAAAACTATAGGGTTTTTGCAGCGCCATCAGAGCAGCCATTTTTGATTTGTTCTTCCGAGTAGCAAATCCCACAACCTCTTTCTGAAGCTTTGTTTTTAATTTAAAATATCTGTTACAGCCCCTTCTTTCTTAATAAGTGTTGATAAGCACCAGCCCTTATCTCCAAAGTAAACAAAGAAAGGAATGGGCATGGAAGGAAGGGAAATGCTATTAAATGCTGCGGTTGGTCATTATCACATTTCTGCAAGAGGATGAAATCTCCAAAACTCATGAACTAGGTGCCTGACAATAACATCCTCACATGTGTAGGCACAGACATTGGCATAAGGTGGAGAGACAAGCATCATAAAAGAATGAACTTGAAGAAGTAGATTTAGCTGCCTTTGCGTGGCACTCAAGAGTAGATTCTGTGTGAAGTCCTCACACTAACATCTGTAGGTATGAAATCACACCATTAACATATCTATCTCTCTCATTTAAACTGTACACATAGGACTGTTTGGGGGACATGAAAAGGGAAAAAAATGTAGGAAATAACAGACCCTGGTTTTTTGAAGATTACACAAAAGATTTGTAAAGTTAGGACTTTTTAAAATTAAAGGACAAATGCATTTGTGAAAATTAGTGTTTACCTTCATTACTGTGTAAGAAAAAAAGGGTGAGGAGAGTTCTTCAGACTAACAAGAACTTTTGATTTACTTGCACTATTAAAACAGAACTGATGAGTCCCAGCCCTAAGAACACTAGGATAAGTTCAGTTGTAAATATACTACAACGTTTACTTTCTTCTTGCATTTTCAAATGCCCCTTTGAACAGGTACACGGCATCGTTTTCTTTGGGTCCCTGAAACAGTGATACTCAAGAGCTCCTCCAATGACTTTACCGTAATGAGCTAGGTAGTGTAGTGACTATGCAGACAAACACAGGACCATAATTCGTTCACACATCGCTAGATATTTAGCAGCTGCTTTTTAACTGAGCAGAAATGTTGATTTATCACCTATTTTCTTAGAAAAGAGCCACGGGACAGCCAGACAGCTGCTAGTTATAAGCTGAAATCACCACAGAGGAATAACTTCCGCTCTGTAGCCCCCACCTCTAGAACTCCAACGTTAGCAGTATAGGCATTGGATAGGACTCCCAAGTGCTGATGCCTAATCTTGTTATCTTCTGGGCCAGAGGAAATTATGAAATCCATTGAGCCACATGGACAAACCTCAGAGTCTTGTTATTTATTTATTTATTTATACAAACTTTTTGTTGGTCATAGCTTAATTACAAACAAACAAAACCTTTTCTTTTAAAAGCAAAAGATATTTCACTGTAAAAAAAAAAAACACACCACCCAAATAAATAAGCTAATAAAATGCATCTTTAGCAACTGATACCTCAACAGGCGGGAACTGAGAAAAAGAATGCATAGAGGGGAAAGCAAATAGTTAATATTCAATGAGTTGGACTCCCTATTTTCTCATTTTAATCATTAAATGGGTCTTATGTAAATATTTTTACATGCTAGTTCTAGCTTCACTCCCTCTGTAGCTTCTAGTTATTCATTTAAGTTACGGTAGTGAGTTCATACAAACTAAATTTTCAATAATTATTTTCCCCCTTAAGCCAAATTATTATGACTCACCAACTTCTGGGAATGTTTGTTGATGGTGTAGAGCAGTAATGCTCGTGTTAAATGGCATATGAATTGACAACCCAGTCCTGAAGCTGACGACAGCAACACTTGCACAATTTACTGACATATCTAGACAGCTAGAACTCATCAGCTGCCAATTACATTTGCTCTTTCGTGCCAGTAAGATTATGACATGCATTATTTCTGATAGACAGACATTTACGCAATAGAGGTGTGGGAAACTAGACCTAAAAATATCTACTGTTATACTAACATCTTATGGGAGAAACTGAAAAACTAAGCCACAAAAAGTTGCACTGATCCAAATATCACTATTGTTTTGGTAAACAAATTGCCCTGGAAACAAGTATATTTTCAGGTTTCAGAGTAGCAGCCGTGTTAGTCTGTATCTGCAAAAAGAACAGGAGTATTTGTGGCACCTTAGAGACTAACAAATTTATTAGAGCATAAGCTTTCGTGCATCCGAAGAAGTGGGCTGTAGCCCACGAAAGCTTATGCTCTAATAAATTTGTTAGTCTCTAAGGTGCCACAAGTACTCCTGTTCTTTTTACAGTATATTTTAACACCCCAAAGACAGATGTCACAACCTATGTAAGTACCATAATGCTCTCTGCTTGTGAAAAGTGTACTGGACATTTCACATATAATAATTCTCAGAAATGAAAAAAAAGACAATGGCTAGGGGAAAGTTATACACAACAATGCTGATTTCTTCACTATTGTAAAAAATGCCGAGTTCTTCCAGTTACGCACAAGTATGGTTTTAAAAGATTAATTAGACAATCTCTTTCTTGAGGCTGAGATGGGAGAAATGCATTGGCTACAGCAATTCTGAAAATTTAATATGACAACAGAGCAAGGCGATGGTGTAGCATACATGTTGGCAATGGAAAAATAAATGATTTTAATGGGAAGAGGCAGGGCACTAATCAGATGAGCATACCCAAAGAAGAACATGAAGGAACGTCTTTAAAAAAACCAAAGGAAATATCTGCTTGATGAAATAGTAGATGTGATGAAACACCAAATTAAGATTCCGATCTTGCATCTCATTCTGCTAGCATAGACAATTCTGCTCTGCATGGATGCAAAGGTCCATGTTAGCAGATTGTACTAGAGGACTGGTGCCTAAGAGAGCAAAAGCAACCATGTGTAAGTCTTAGATAGCTGAGATATATCACAGTCCTGACACCGTGTTTTAAATCACAACACTGCATTTTCCAACTGGAACACCAAGTCACGAAACAACCAAAACCAGATGTACCCTGTGACATACTATATAAATTAGGTCAGCGAATGTTTGAAAGAGTAAAGAAAAGAAAAGTTTATGTAGAAGGAGTATTCCAGTGTGCTGTTTCTATAGGTTGCCAAACAGGATCCCATCTACAGCAAGTGTTTGCACCTCAGTGGGAGTTTCCCGGATAAATAAGTTAGCCCCTGTTAGCTATCAACACAAATCATACAAAATGACTAAAACTCAAGCTCAGACATCTGCTTCAAAGCTGTTAACAGCTGCCTGGCTGACTTCAGCAGTAAAGACCTTGTGTCCCACATATTCTTTTCTGATAGGTGCCACTGTAGTCAACTGAGATTTAAGGGGGTAGGGATAGAGAGAAGAGTTAATTAGTACAACTCCCTCAGAAATGCAGCTCAGTATATACATACATAAGGAACAAAAGCAATTTTTAAAAGCTCCCTACTCCAGACTTCTATGTAGCTGGTTATAGTCAGGCAATCACACCTTCTGCTCCCCTTTGCAGTAGGGCTCGAACTCTACACTGAATTCTAAAACACTGGAAATTCTATTTTTTTTTTTAACCCCAATCTGAGCCCTAACCATCCTGTTCAATTTTAATACGGACATGATCTTCTGAATTACTGAAGTCAAGACACTCATTTCCGGGCATCTCCAGGCTATTGGATTTGCATCCCCAGCTATCTAAAACGCTGCAATTATCTTCCTTTCCCATTCTTCTGTCCATGTCACTCTTCTCCTTCAATCCCCTCGCTAACTCTCCGTCTGCTAAGTTCCTTGTCTTTGCATCCCAGGCTCTGCATGGTGTTACTCCTGTCTATATTTGAGCTCTCATCCCCTTCCATGTTTCCAAGTACTGCCTATTGACTACCTCTAGCAAATGATGTGAAGGCATAACAGAGCTGAATGCCATTCGCATATCGTTGGCAATTGAGCCCAAGAATTCTCTCACTTTTGCCCAATAGATGCATGCAGGTATCAATAGGCCAAGAGAGGATTGAACAATTTGATACTGCACAGGTGAGAGCACCTGGGGAACAGAGGAGCTGATTCACAGAAGTATTTGGGTACCTCTATTTCAGGGTCTTTCTTGATTCCAACCATGTTGAGTGCTGCCACAAAGTCCAAGAATATAAATATAGAACTACTGTCTTGTCCACGAGCATCATCATATCTGCTCCATATTCTGGTCTGAAATCCAGACAGCTTTAGGATTATACCCTGTAGACTGGTATATTTGGAGAGGGCTCTTTGCTAGCTTCTCGTTAAATGTGTTAATTTTGTGAGTATCCAAATGATGAGTTATAGGTATAAATGGCCGGTTGTGGAAAATATTACCATGATTAGGTGTGCAATCATAACCGCACCCCCAAGTTGAACACACACTTTGGCCATGCATTGCCAAATTACACCTTTGAAAATCACGCCTCAAATATTAATCTGTTCTTCAATGCTACCTGCTCCTCTTTTTACTCCTGATCTTTTTGACTGTACTCTGCCTGCCTGCATTAGGATTGTAAGCCCCTTGTGGCAAGGGCTTCCTAGCTTTCCATGTTTATAAAGCATTTTGTATACCTACAGCATTAGACAAATACAAATTTCTATGAATCCATTCATATCCTCAGCCTCTCAATGACAAAGCTGAAACAGAAACATCACCAGAAAAACAACACAAAATTAACAACAGATACACCAACCATGCAGAAAACCACTCAGTGGAAAAGACAAAACTACAAAGGCTAACACCCACACACTTACGCTTTAGTACAAGTCTAATATTTCTCACCATGGAGCAGAGTTTCTCCCTCTCCTATTTATGTAAACTCTGTGTGTATTTTTAAATTTTGCTTTTTTAAACTACTTAATGATTTAAAAATTCATTGGGATTCTGCTTTCTGTAAGGCAAATGCAAAGCAGCTCACACTTGGGCCAGAAGTCAAGGTGACTTCAGCTAGACCAGTATTAAGATATACATCGTAACTGTAGTAATTCAGTTTATTAAGCAGAAGTGGCAAGCTCAAGTCTTTTGGGTAAAAAGATAAATTTGACTTATCTACCCCTAATTGTATTGGTCTGCGATCCATTACAACTGGGTCATTCCTCTTCATATTCTGAGCATGGAGGCTCCTTTAGAGAGGTTTTTTTTTTTTTTTTTTTTTTTAAGAGTCATGATATATTAGCAAACGGTAGAGCTGTTCAGAGAACTGATTGCTTCACCCAATTCCCAGTGTCTTGCCCCCAACTGAAGAATCAAGAGGCAACTCCACCTGCTGGCACTATGTTGTGAAGTTAGAGAAAGGTTTTTTTAAAACAAAATAACAATAATCATAAAGAAACCTTGTATCACTGCTGCACATCCTCTAATTGAGGAGCAACACCGATGTGCTCTGAAGGGTGTCCTATTGGAGAACGTCAGACGACCCTGTATAGAGGACCCTCAAAGAAGTGGCAGAGGAACAAAGGTGCTTTGCGTAACCAGGCAAAGCTGCAGGTCGACTTGCAACACGCACTTTAAAAGCGCTTTCTGTATCTTTATTGTCCCACTCCCAGATCCTCAACACACCTTCCAACATGGTAGAAAGACACCAAGTTTCACATCCCTCTGTGGTATTTCTCATGCATTCCTCAGCCTCTGGAAAGCAGGTAGCCTCAATACTGAAATGTAGGCCTTTCACCTTGGTTTTCAGTGGTTAGTAGAACCTTCCTTTTTATGTTCACTCACTAAAGATGCACACAAAGCTGTCAGCCTGATCAAGTTAGTTCAGTTCATTTGAAATGTGAGATTTCTACTACAGTTTGGCCAGGACTCTACAGAACACATACAGCATGAACCTGTGAGAGAGAAAACCCACGAGATCATTAAAATGTTGACCTTCTTTTGCATGCCTTCAACTTGCAAAAAACACCAGGAATAAGAACTCAGGTGTCAGCAGATAAAATTAGTAGACAACCAATGCTGTCTCTTAGGGGACATCTTAGTCTAGATCTTCATTGCAGCTTGAATGTCACTGGTATTGGCATCTCTTGTTTGGGGTAAAGTTGAAGTCGGGAGTTTCTATGTTTTTAGAAGCTCTTCCTAAGTCTTTCAAAATCACCTCCACCATTAATACTTATCACACTATTATTTGTGTGGCCTTTACCTTACTAGGGTGATTGAGATGTGTTTGGATACTCTACTCCAAGAACTTCTGATAGATAATACTGTCCTACCTTACACTGAATTTGAAGCTAATACATGATCAGCTTTTCTAGAGATTCAAATATTACTTCTAGAGAAACAATGTGAAAACTTTTAGTTGAAAATGAACTATTTCCAGATGAAAAATATCTAGTCCTCAAGATGAAAGGGAACTAAGACAAGAAACCCACCTGCGTCTATATTTAAATTCATTTTAAAGTCCCTTCAGAGGGCCATGTGTTCAGTTTTGAGATTTAGACATTTGCTCTAATTTGTTCTAACTATCCTCTAAGCTCTTTGCCAATGACAGGTTCACCAGTTTTCTTTTCTTTCCCCCTGCCTCTTTTATCCTGCCTATGACACGAACTATCCTGAAGACCAGATTTAAAGGAGTAGGGGTGAGGAATCATCTTCATCCAGTTTCCACGCTGGAGAAGCTCAACCAAATCCCCAAAATGTGTTGGTGGTTTTTTTAAGATTTCCACAACAAGGCAGATAGTTTCTTTAAGATGGTTCTTTGAGATGGTTTCCAGGTGCCTTAGGATGGTGAAGCTATATTACCCATTGTATGCTACACTGAGAACAAAGCACAAAAAATAAAGGTCAAGTACTGTGCCTCATTACGCAGTAGAGCATTCATTTAGGATGTGGTCCAAAGATCCCTGTGGTCAACGATAGACTTTCCACTGACTCCAATGGTCTTTGGATTGGGACCTTATAGATTTAGTTTGTAATTTTCAAACTTTTTTCTGAGAAAATCCAGATTGTCTCCCTATTTGAACACAGGTTCTCGCACAGCATAAGGCCTCGATCTAAAAGCTGCTCTAGATGGATAACTTCTGTTCCTCTGCTAGGCTCCCTTAGATTCCCCAAATCTCTTCTTGTTAGTAGACGAGGTATTATTTAGGCAGCTGTGGTTGTCGGGAAATCTAAATTCAATTCCTGTTCTGCCACAGACTTACTCTGTGGTGCAGGATGAGATATTTACACCGCTTTGGTCCTCAACTTCTAATCTGTAAAATGGAGTTAATGATACTTACTTTTGTGAAGAGCTCTGAGATTTATGGATGAAAATGCACTATTATTATACTCGGCTAAACAGCACAGGTGTGCAACCCCAGAGACGTATGCTACCATTAATCCATAAATCTGTCAACAGGAGGTGCTGGCAAAACAGATGGCTCACATTCTTCCACTCACCACAACCCCTTCCCCCCAGAAAACCCAGGTATGTCAACTAATCATTCTACAACAGGCAAGAATTTTACTGGGCCAGGAAGTCACAGCAAAGAACAACAATGCCACTAGCATGACTTCTAAAACTGAGTCAACAGAGCGCCCTGCGAGAGCATAGACATCAATAGCGTCAAAGGCACACGCTGCTTTCACCCCTCCTCTTTCCCCCTAAAAAATATGTTAGGCAGCCACCATGAGCCAGCAGGAGAGAAAGCTAAGGGAAAAAAGGACGAAGAAATAAAGAAAAGCTGTCCATATTCAATCCTACAAGCAGTACAATATCAAAACCATGCTGAATGCCAAGCAGCACTAAGTACATAGAAACAGACACAGGCTAAAACATTGCCACAGCATTTGAAAAACCTGAATTAGACGAGCAGTGACATAGTGACCTGCAGGGTCAGCAGGATTACAAATGCCTATACAGTTGCCTTCTCAAAAAAATATACATGAGAGTTACCTATGAGATAAGGAATTTCAATTGCCATCTCAATAGCTGAAAACTGAGGATACTAAATTTCCCTTGTAATGTTACTGTAGCAACAACAGCTGTGGCAGGCTTTACGCTAAAGAATCTGAGTGCTGTTCTGATTCAGTGTTTCAGCAGGCAGACCATATTGCAATACAGGGACCAGTCTGCCAGGCACATTTCCTTAAAAGGAATCGCAGGGCCATAGTACCACATCAAAGCTAGCGAGTTTAGCAGATTTCCCTCCCTCCCAGTCTTTGAGGCTGAGACTTCATACTCCAGAATTTAATATCTTTTTCCTCCCTCCCCCCACAGCCCTTTTGTCTGCATCTCTGTTCTCTAAGAGCTAACAGATGTTGATGCCATGAAGTTTCAAAGAAAACTTTTGATGCCCATATAACTCATTACAACTAATATATTCCAAGAATGCTTGTAGCTCAGGAAACACTGGGGTGAAAAAAACAGAGGAGAAGGGGCAAATGTCTACACTGAATAACCCTTGAGAGAAAATAAATAGTTCACTTCAAAGTCATTGGGGAATTCTTTAACAAGCTCTTTCTTCTACAAACCACAGAACAAATTCAACTGAGCCTAGAATTCCCAAGCGGAAAGAAAAATAACCCCAAATAAATGGTGAAGCAGACGGAAGTTAAGATGCCCAGTTCACCCATCAGCAAAATACCACAATCTGAAGGTGGGCTATTTCCAAGCAGGCCTGATTATGCCTGGTCATTAACCCACCCCTAGAAAACAGAGTTTGGCAGCAATAACTATGAAGAGACATACCCTAGATTTCTAAAAGAGCCCAAACAGTATGAACAGCTTCATCAACTCTTGCAATCATTTAGATCAAGGAGCTATTTCTAGTACAGTCTTCAAAAATACTCACTGGGGCAAGTCGTTAATTTATTAATTTATTATTATTGTTATTTTACAGAAGAGGGAAACACTTGCTTTTTCAGCCACATGTTGAGACTCAGGCAATTTGATTTTGAGCCAGGGCTGGTAAATTGTTGTATCCATTTTGCATCCAAACCCTCTCTTAATTTCTCTAACAAATCTCCACCCCCAACAAGCTGCTGCAGTACACAGCTGCATCCTCCTTTCCTTTTGGTCAGAATCCTCCTGGGAGTAAGGAGGGGTTGTTTTGGGGGGCGGGGGTGTTGGAGGAAGGAGGGGGTGAGAATGAGATTACATCAGTTTCCACAGCAGGAAGATCAGATTACGTGGCTGTGCACAGCGCAGGGCCCAATCTTGCATTACTGACACGGGCAAATCTCCCATTGAAATCAGTGGCAGACTTGCCTGTATGAGGACTGCAGGACCAAGCACTCTGATCAGAGAGCTAGAAACAGTAGCGTTCCACACCTCACATCACCTCTACCAGCAGCATTCTTGAGACTTGGAATCTGTCCTACATTTGGAAGAATATACAATCCAAGTGCAAGAAAAAAACAGATACAGTGTTAACGTTCCCCCCACCAACCCATAACCCACTAAGTTTACCTAATCTAGGTAAATTATGAAGCTCCCAACCCACCCGGTATCTAGGAGCAACTAACAGATACAATTTAATATTTTAAAAAATTCTAGGCTTCTCTCATCTTATAATTCAAATGTAGTGACTGTTAGATGAACAGAAATATTTTGTTTGTAAGGTCTTTAGCGTATTCATGCTTGGACTGAAGACAGAAGCGAAGAATGAAAGTCAGGTGGCCAGTCCTTCTTTTACAGCCACAGGAGTGGAAGTTTACTTTTTGGAATGGCACAAATACACCCACCTCTCCATTCCACAATGCACAGAACTACTGCTTCTTCACAGCCCACTCACTTCCAAACACCAGCTAATGCATCTGCTTTCAACTGCAGAAAATCCTTCCTATGGCAGCTCACTCTTCACCATCTTCCCCCACTTCAGTTGCTATTGCCACCCACACATCTTTCCAGAAGAATGGTCCCAAAAATACATTAGCAAATAGCTTAGAAAACACAGACACCAACTGTTAGATTAGATTTGTTCAGACTGAAAGATATATGTTCCTTTTCTTTCTGGTGCCTAGTAAAGTGCTGCTTCTTGCACATCTCTTCCACTGCACCATTTTGGGATTATTCAGTTCGCCTATGGAACAAAGAAGGACAAGTCCTCAAAATACGAGTGTAGCCTTGCCAAGTAAAATACCATCAGACTGTGACAGTGCCACACATTTTAGGGTTTTACAGTTAAATGATGGACAAACATCAGAAAGTTCAGAGATACGATTAAGCATCCATAAATTCAGAGGTATAACAGAATCCCCCAAACATCATAGGTCTGTAAAATTGGGACTGTAGGTGAGGTGATGAGTCATCCCTGCTTGATTAAACCACATGTGGTGATGTGCTAGGCTCCAGCCAATCCACAAACCAGGAGCTGGTCTGGTGACTCTGAGGGAAGGTATATAAGCCTCACCTGAGACACAGCAGCTCAGTCTGCCTGACATCACTTCATAGGTTGCAATTCTCCTGTCTGATAGTGGTGACAGACTTTACAGGCTCCAGCCTGCTCCAGCCCTGTTCCTAGTCCTATACTTGTTTTGATCATGTTCTTGACTCTTGATTGTGGCTCTGACCTCTGGCTCCAGTTCCCAGCCTGACTGCCACTGCACTGACCACTAGGCCCAACTGCCATTGCTCCAACCACTAGGTTTGACCATCTATGTCTCAGTTTCTGACATTACAGGTCTCCACAAAACAACTAGATACTTCCAAACATTAGGCAAAGAGGAGTTGGTCAGTGCATTAAAAGTCTTTCATATCTGACAATAACCATCTCTACTAGGTGCTCTGGCTGCAGTGTCATTTTGACACCCCAGCAGGCATCAAACTGCAAATTCATTGCTACCATAATACCCGAGTGGGGCAACCCCACGGGCATCAGAGAAAGGCCTGTTTTCTTAATATATTGTGTATTTTACCCAAGGTTTTTTTATCCTTTGAATAGTGCTATCCTTCAGCCAGTGCTAACTATAAACAAGACTCCCACCTCCACGGGGAGGGGAGGCAAAGAACCTTTAACACAATATAAAAGAATAACCTCAATGGGCCGATTCTGAGCTCCAGCTGAGTTCTACAATAGCTCGGATATCTCACTGAAATAGTTTTCGCCACAAGGTGAAAAATTAGTGAGTGGCATTTAACCAAAACAACAGTAACTTGTGTTTTCACCAAAAGCTAAAATTTTCTCTATGGTAAAAACCCAAAACAGAATCTTTACATTATAAAATAGGTCTAAAATCCTTCAGTACTTACTCATTGAAGCCAACAGAAACTGTGCCTGAGTAAAAACTTTGGGATTTGGACCAATAACAACAGTACTCTCAACTTGTAAAGTGCCATGTTACTGCTTTCCATGTTCAAAGTACTGTCCAAACATTAATTAAAAGGGAAGTGACATGTCCAGGTTTTTATTAAACTTGCTGGACTATCTCAGCTGTCAGCATAATTTTACAGCTTACGCTCAATTTGAGAGTGTAAGTGACTGTTGCTGGAGTTTGCATGATAAAAGCCTTGAGACAATCCAGGGCATAAGAGCTTCCAGTCATGGATATTTCTCCTTCATGCATGCTCATCTCTATGGGCTTTTTCTTTGCAGCTCACAATTCTCTTCCACGTTATCATGTTATCAGCAATTAACATTCCTTAGATTTCTCCCCATGTTTTATTTGCCAGAGAAACAATTAATCCATTTCTAACTGTACGTCTCCAGGCTTCAAGTTTTGGAGGCTGTAGCTACTCAGTGTTACCAACTGATTTTATCATGAGTCTTGCGATATTTGGTGTTTTCCTTAAAGTCTCAGCTCCTGGAATCTTGTGGTTATATCCAAGTGTCTCATCTTGTATTAAAAAAATTAAGTTTCAAGCCCTCATGGATAAAAGCTTGATAAATGTGGCCTGCAAACCAGAAGATAAATGAAAAGAACCCAACATTTATTACTTTTTGGTGTCTGGGAGGCCAGATACATGATTTTTGAACACATGGGGTTGGCAATACTGCAATGTCCAGGTATTTCTTAATAAGCTGCAAATACATAAGAACTAGACATAAACCACTCTCAAAACATGCCTACCCACTGCACACGAAGTTCCTACTGTACACACTGGAGCTGTGTTACAGACAGACAACTCATTCCTCCAAATACAGCAAACTTCATGAGCTGGGACACATTTGAGAAATCCTCATTTGGAGCATAACTACCATTCTCTGGGTACAGAAAGCTCTGAACACAGCCCAGCCAGAATGGTTTCATGGGTGAATGGGGTAGAGCGAGGGCAGCCCAGACACCAATTTGCTCGGGGTTTGTCTTCACTGCAGCGTTAGCTTAAGTGTTCCCCTAACCCGACTCCTGTCCACACCCAAAAATCACTAGCTTGAGTTAAGCAGTTCTTTAAAGTCGAGCTGGCAGGCCCGTCAACAGGAAAGGGCTGAAGCTTGACTGCTGCTAACACTTGAGCTAGTGATGCAGTGGGGACTCAGTTACTCTGTGCAGCTAGTACAAACACTCTGTGCAGCTGTGACCACACTAGGCTAATTCAAGAGGTGTTAACTCTAGAGTAGATAACTTGAGCTAAGACTGCAATGGAGACAAGCCCTTAGCTATCACAGTGATCAGCATGGTTGAAGAATAGAGCTTGCTTAACAGAGATGGGTCTTCTAGGTCAGGGAAGTACAGGCTCATGAGTTCTGTTCCCGAGGCCCCGGGTTCAATCCTCTCTGCCTATGACTCACCAAGGAGTGTGGTGGTGTTACCTATGCTCACAGATATAGTACAGGAGCGTTAGGAATGTGAGACTGAATGTCATACATCCTGCAGGGCCATAGGCTGAAACCCAGCACTAGTAAGAAGCCAATCAAATGAGTGAATTTGATGCTGTAAAAAAAGTACAGGAATAAAACCCCCATTTCCACAGTCCCGTCAATGATGTAGACTGTACCATTCATGGCTCACACCAGTTTTGTCTGTCTGCCATCCTTATCAAGGCCTCAAAGTACTTCGACACTGGATGTTCACCCTCGTAGCACACAATAATGTTTTCTTCAGTCTCCCTGGCCTCTGGCTTGGCCACTGCTTGTTCCTTCATCAGCCCAGAATGCTGCCTAGTCAAAAATGGTATTATCTCTTGGGATCACCAGTCATCTCCTCTCTCCATAAAGTGTGTGAGGAAGCAAGGGAGAGGGGTCAGAGTACAGAAAATTCATCACGGGGCCAAAAAATGCCAATAATCAGGATGTGAGTGAGTGACGTGAGTTGGAGTTTTAAGACTCACAGTAACAGAACTAAAAGTTTCTTTGGTTTTGTGGCAAGGGTTGTGATTTATAGCAGTGTTTACACAAAGACCAGTTGTAATCCTTTATAGTGTTTACACAATCTTTTAATATTTTCCATGTGGATCAGACTCTCTTTTGGAGCACAGCTGAGTAGAGATTACATGTAGAGCAGTAGTCACAACTGACCCCCGCACTGCTATTAAAGGGACACCTTCACCTTAGAAATCACATCTGTTGGGAAAAGCTTTACCTACTGTTGGAACAACAAACACCTGAAAGAGATTAAAGATGAAAGACAATCCCAGTTTTTCCAATCTGTTAACTTTGTCCATTTGACTCTACACAGAATCATTTTCACTGTTTCCTCTCTTTTAAGCTGATTGGTCTGTTTCATCTGTTGCCGTGTGAAAGATGCACAACAATAAAAGAGGAGACAAAAACAATTTCTTTTCAAAAGTAGGAAAATATGAGTTTTAAAGCCATAAACATGTTGAGGGGATTGAAGAACAGGTGTGATACCCCAAACTACTTTTATTTAACATTCTAAACATAAACTAGGACAAACATGTCCCACAATCATCACCACTGCTTCCTGCGCCCCAATCTATGTTCAATTATTTTATTTATAACTGACTAGGTTTCAAGTCACCCTTTAACATCTCATAGCGAAGGGAGTTAAAGTGGACAGGTTAGATGCCATGTCCCACAGAAGACACAGCTCCCACTTCCCATTAAAAGGGTGGGCAGAAGGCAGCACAGAATACTAAAACAGGGCATGAACTCCTGAACCTCCAGCAAAGAAGCAAGAACAGAATTCACTCCACTACTATAGTAAGGTACTGTGGGCCTGATTCTGATCTCAGCTCTACAAACTGCATGCTGCTCTTAAGCCAATGGACTTACATGTGTCACACAGAGCAGCATCTGGGACCCTTCTTTTTGCTGGCATGTTCTAACCCAGTTCCGGTGGTAGTTAGCTAGAGTATCAACACTTCTGATATCAAAGTAGCTATGTTTAGCTTCAGTCCAAAACTCTTAATATTGTGCTTGTAGAGAAATGTAAAGAACCCCGCCCTAGAGAAAGATGAAAGGAGCCAATCTCCCCTTTAAATTGCCAAGCAAGCCAGGGCCTTGACTCCCTTTTCAATGGGAAGTCAAAATGTCTGACTTCAATCAGTTTGTATAAACCAGCTTTTGTTTTTCCTTTTACCCAAATGACTCCACTCTTAAGGATTTATTGTAACTGGATTGCTTTTCTACCCAGCAGGGAGCTGTAGCATTCGCAAAGCTGTTCCACACAGTAGGTTTTCCGCTGATTGAATTTCTAGACTTTCAGCTCTTCGGAAATGTTTGCTCTTGTACAAGCTGTCAGAGAGAAATTGTGTGCAGTCGATTTTGTCTCCGCTAACACTGAGCAGGGTTCCATATACAGGCAGCAATGTGGCATTGAAAAAAGGAGGATCAGTCAAAATTGTTAAGGAAAAGAAAGTCTCTGCCACAAAACAAAAACCAAACAGGGTTGGGGGGGAGGGGAAGTGGATGAGAAGGAAATCATTTCCTTCTATATGAATACTGGAAAGAAGCAACAAAATCTAACCCTCAGAAAAGCTTTTGTTTAACACTATTAAAAGTTAGGGCTGAACAACCACTCACTGGACTAAAGTGGCTGCTTCCATTTAAACAGGTGGCACATAAATAATCTTGGCAGAACTGAATTTTTTAAATTTCGATGGATAATATCAATGTTTATTGTTCAGCCTCTTTATAGAAAATTATTTAAATTTTCACAGTTGTGCAAAATTATTGGTTTTAAGCTTTTTTAGTTTTATTTAAATGTTCACAGGAAATTATGGGAGTCAGACAACTATTTAATGACAGTCAACACTGAGATTCAAAAAGTCAACGCTTTATAAACTCTTAAAACACAAACCGTCAACATCACACATCAAAATATACAAAGCAAATATCCTTAAATCAACCAGTCAGACCTGTTTTTACGATTCATTGGCTAGTCCATTTGTAACAAGCCTAATTCAAAAGACTAAATCAATGGATTTTGACTCTAAATTCTCAAGAAGCATTTTTCTGATTTTGGCTATCTGTAAATTCTGATTATCGTCAATGGAAATTTTTTTTCAGTTTGTGTTCAGTGAAATCAACATTTACCAATAAAAATCTAATCCTTCCAAGCCTACACATAACAAAAGTGCCAATACAGAATCATTACCAAGAACAAACCAATGCACAAACACCTCACCTTTTGGACAGTCCACCCTACAGATACAGTCATGATTTTGTAACTGTTAATGGCCTGGTCACCTTAATTGTTTTCAGTTTGTGTCCACAGACCAGCAAATTTGCATAGTGACTGCGTAGGCATGTCCACGCCTTTTATGCTACCCAATTATGGTTGTACGAATGCATTCTGGGAAAACTTGGGCAGCTATCCCAGAGTGCCTCAGCTGCTATTCTCAGCACTGTGGATGTCTAAGCAAGAGGCACTTCCTCCTACCATACAAGTTTTGCAAATTTCCTACACAAGTCCCACAATCCTCTGCATTCTCAGACTACATCTACATTTGAACTGGGCAGCATGATTCCCTGCTCGTGTAGACGTGCTCCAGATAGTAGCAGTATAGGCAGGGTAGCATGGACAGTTGCTTGGGCAAGCCACCTGAGTATGTACCCAGGGGTCCGGATGGCTATGTATTCAGGTGGCTAGCATGAGCCACTACCTCAGCTACACTGTTATTTTTACTGTGTTAGCTTGAGCACAGCTAGCGTAGGTATGTCTAGGTGAGCTGGGAATCATGATGCAGACATACTGACAGTGCATTGTCACCTTTTCCCAATCATTGATACCTGCCTGGCTGTTCAACCCGCTACCCCTGCTCTAGGTGATAACTAGGCTAGGTGATAACTAGGTTTAACAGCCTAGAGCCTGCACAGAGGAGAAATACATACAAAGCAATCTGAGGTAGTACATGAGAAGGAAAAAGCAGCACATGAAGAGGTAGGCAATAAGGATCTCTTAAAGGCCCTGTGGTCGATTTAGTGGGTCTTCACTAGACCCGTTAAATCGACTGCCGATGCATTGAAGCCCTGAGAAGCATCCTTGAAAATAAAGGTCCTGAAGCTGCTTTCCAGTGAAGTGGCCAAAATCCCACTGATTTCAATGGTGTTAGATCAGGCCCTAACATCCCACTGCCTGACATTTTTAGATGCAATCACAAGGGTGAAATTTACCATAAATCAAGGAATAATACAAGTAGGGAGGATCTGCTGCCATTTCCCTTAGCCTCTGTAATTTTCCCTCCCCATTTTCTTCTCTCACTCTTCCCCTTCCAACTCCCACCCCATTTCACTTTTTTTTTTTTTTGTATGGCTTAGCGATTATCCTGCTTTGTTCCAACACACTTCCCCAAGTCAGCACATTGCCTTCTTTCTCTTTCTTGTCTGAGACGGTCATCTGTGTTTCTAATCAGCACAGCGGCCATGGCAAGCCCAGATGATGAAAGGGAAATGTCTTGGCTCCAAAGACTACTGGAAGGGCCACTTGAGTGATCAAAGGCACGAGGCACTGCTGTTTGCACTGTATTAGTTTAATGAACCCCATTAAGTGCTCAACAGATCGGATAAATAGTCATCTGCCCACTCCACAACATTTGCTGAAAGTCAAGGAGTTTCCCCCATCTTCTGTTTATCTTTTGGGTGCTTTTATTTCTTCTTTTGGTCAAAAGGAAAAACATTTAAATAAAAAGAACAAAAAAATAAAACGAAGAGAGAGAGTGAGAAAGAGAGTGAGAAAATAACTGATACAATAAGAAATGCCAACTTTGATCAGTCTTTACAACTGCTTCTATTAAGATTTACTCCAGCTGTCCCAGTCATTAATGTGTTGTCACTACTCCGGTTCAGGAAACTGACTCTAGAGCTGCAATAATGCATAGCGGCTAAATAAAGTGTTGCCTCCGAGCGAGATAAGTCATTCACAATTCACCACAGTTAAAAGATATGCTTTCCAGTTAAAGAGACATTGTCAGCAAGACGTAGTTTTGTTTAGAGGGAGATGAATAAAACACCCATTAGAAATAGAAAATAAGATTAAATATTTCAAGCGTGTGACCATCTGCAGGCTATGGCAAAAATAGAACAAAGGTTAGTCTATTTTTCTCCCCCTACAGCCCAAAGAAGGCCTCAGAGCTGAAACAACTTCTTTAATCTCATTATCTATTTCAAGCATGTATTTTATTATGTTTTTCAGTGTGTATGCACAGGACCCAATCCAGCTTTTCTTGCTTAAGTATGCTAGAAATGGCTCTTATATGGCACCCAATATTATTTCTAACCAAGCATCTTTTTCTATTATAGAAAGTTTAGCTTTCTAGATTTAAACCCAGAACCAGCTTTTAGGATCCAGGAAACGAGGTCAAGTCGGGTCATCCAAGTTGCATGACCATTCGAAATTGGCAGGGGATCTGCCGCTCGGTATAGTAGTCAGTCCCCTCCTCAGCAATAGCAAACACCACTGTGCTCTCAGTTTGCCTACTCTGAACGAAACCCCACAAGGTCACCTTCCCCCTTCTCCTGACCACATCAGGGCAGAGAAAGAGGAACTCCCATTGTATCTGCCCCAGGGAGAGAGTGGGGGGGGGGGGAAGAAGATGAGGAGCAAGGAGCTATTGAGAAGATTTGGGGAAAGAAGGACAGAGGTTAGAGGGAACCCAAGAATACCCTCAGTGAGGATGCCCAAGACACTAAAGCCCCCCTCCCCCCCCCGCCCATTACAGTACAGTAACGCCTCACTTAAAGTCATCCCGGTTAATGTTGTTTCATTGTTACACTGCTGATTAATTAGGAAACATGCTCGTTTAAAGTTGTGCAGTGCTCCCTTATAATGTTGTTTGGCAGCCGCCTGCTTTGTCCACCGCTTGCAGAAAGAGCAGCCCGTTGGAGCTAGGCAGTGGGGACTTGGAACCAGGGTGGACCAGCAGCCCCCTATCAGCTCCGCGCTCCCCTAAGTTCCCTGTGCAGCAGCTGCCCAGCAGGCTATCCATTGCTGGCAGTTCAGCTGTCCCTCCCCCCACTGCCATGTGCTGCTCCTGCCCTCTGCCTTGGAGCTGCTCCCAGGAGCCTCCAGCTTGCTGTGCGGGGGTGGGGAGGTGGGAAGAGGGAGACTGTCAGGGGGTCCCCCTCCCCCCTACTACTGCCCCCTGCTTACCCCATCTCCATAGAGCGGGGTGGACACGACAGGCCTCAGGAGGGAGGGAGCTTGCTGGCAGAAGCTGCTGTCTCAACTTGCTGATCTACTTAAAAAGGCAATGTACTTAGAGTGGTGTTAGCGTACTTAAAGGGGCAATGTGCGTCTCTCTCTCTCTCTCACACACACACACACACACACACACACACACACACACACACACACACTGTGTGTCTCTGTCTGCCATGCTGTCTCCCCAACCTCCATTCGTGCTGCCTTGTAGAGTGTGAGGCTACATTAACAACAATGTGTTAACCCTTGAGGGCTCAGCTGTTCTAGTTCATCATTTAGCTGTAAGGCATTCCCTGGCAAATATCCAACCCTCTTCCACCCTCTGATTTCACCACCTCAACCAAGCTTCACAATCATCATTGCTGTGTACAGTACTGAATTGTTTAAAACTTATACTGTAATATAGTCTTTTGTCTGGTGAAAAAAATTCCCTGGAACCTAAGCCCCCCATTTACATTAATTCTTACGGGGAAATTGGATTCGCTTAACATCATTTCGCTTAACGTCGCATTTTTCAGGAACATAACTACAGCGTTAAGCAAGGAATGACTATATATTGTTTAAAGAGTAAGAACACTTTTCTACCAGTGGTTATTAGCTAGTCAATGGATGTTGCACCAAGAAATAAATAACTCCATATGTCAAGGACTTTGAATGTGACTCATGCCATTTTATTTGAGCTGTGGAATTATGTAGAATATAGACAGTGCACTGGATCCTACTCTACTGAAGTAAATGGAAGTTTGGCAACCAATTTCAACAGGAATAGGGTCCATATTTCTTTGACATAGCATAGGCTGTATGCAGAGCATCTGCCACGCCTCTCCTTGCCCTCACTTCAGACTATAACGTATTTCCAGCCACACAAATCTGCTGTCAAGCCTCCTTTTACTTATTGTAAGCATTATGTTCCATTTATACCTGGAAATTATTTACTTTGCCCTTTTATGAAGGGGAAAGGTGGCTTCACGCAGGCTCTGGGAGCTGACAACTATGGAACGAGGTTGAGAGAAAGCTGGGAGAAAGCTAAGGGTCTCTGTACAAAAGCAGGCAAGGATGGGATAACAGAGAGAAGGCGAAAATAGATAAAGGACAAATAAAGGAACCAATCCTGCAAACATTTACACAAGCGCTAGCACGTGCTACATGTTTGCAGGATCAGGAGCCAAAAACTGAATCCTTAAAAGCAATGAAAACAAATTAGATAATATGTGTAAGTGAAATGTATCACAGTAAGTACAGTATCATACCATAATATCTATAATTGAACAGAAAAATAAAATGTAGCAAAAACAGATTGAAGAGAAAAACAGCTTTAATAACTAAACCAAGTAACAAGCTTTAATAGCTAAAACAGAAAATCTGCTGGGATATTGGAGTCTAAATAATAAACAGAGGGCAGCAGAAAAAGGTTGATGGAGTTTGCGCTGGATTCCCTCTGACACTCCTTCATCTCCATGTTGTCTATTTAGGACCAGATCCTGCAAACACTTAGGGTCTGATGCAAAGCCCACTAAAGTCATATGAGTCTTTCCATGAATTTCATTGGGATCTGTCCCTTAAGCACATGCAGAAATGTGGAGCTCAGTGGGACGATCACCTGAGTAAACTTACACACATGCCGAAGTGTTTGCAGGATCTGGCTCTTTGGGCCCTAGTCTTACTATACAGTTTTAAAACACTGACCATAATTTCAGGCATTATCTAATGAATAATCAATCATCCCGAGTGTAATGGAGAAGATAAGGGATGTTGAGAAATCATATTTGATGCAGGCTGGTGTTACTGAGAAATAGGGAATTATGGCAAAAATAGAACCACTTAAGTGACTGAAAAGTGACCATCACCTCTGGCTGACACTTCAGGGAATGACCACAAAAAAAAAACAAAAAAAACAAAAACAGTCGCCCAGTGAGAGAAACTCCTTTAACTAAACTTGTCAGTCCACACCATATGCAAAGCAAGGCTATGCATTCTACTTAACATCTATGCCGGGTCAGAGGAGGTTTCAAAATGTTAGCGAATGCAAGAGGAAACTGGGTAAAATAAACTACAGTTCTAAATATGGCGTGGGAGGTTCAATGAATATGGTCCATAATTGGCTGATACTGGGGGGTCGGGGAGAGGCAGAGATTAATTCTCTTTCCGAAACAGCAACGCTGTGTAAACATTGTCTAGATGCAAAGACAAGGATGCCTACATGATTAGCTGGCAATGCAGGTACCTCACCTGGCCACATCAAAATAACATGGGGGAATAAGGGTATAAATGACAGAAGTGCATAGGAAGATGGAACTGGGGTGGGGGAAGGTTAGGCTGACTTGCTGATGGGTGGTAACCTTGAGAGGTGGGTGACAAACTCAGGCTCTCTAAAAGAGGGGAGGCGTTTATTCTCTGACCTCCTCGGTAACTTTAAATGATTTTGGCCTCCTTAAACAAGCCTGAGTGCAGGCTTAGAGGTTGGCGCATTTGATGTCATTTGAACAATGTTCTAATTAACTTTGTTTCATTTTAAGAAACTTCTGGACATTGGGCCGTGTCTGGAATAGTTCTTGGCACTTCTGTGTCTCATCACTCTTCGAGACCTCTGGCAAGAGTCAGAAGAGTGAAAATGCTACCTGACCCAAGGCACTTGCTCAGGGCAATAACACCCCAAGCACGGGTGTTACATACAGGCTGAAAAAAGTCAGTAAAGGTGCACAGGGACACCCTGTCAAGCATCAGTAGTGATAGGAATAAGAACCCTGAAGGTTACTCCAGGGTTATGGAAAACATTGTGAATGCTGAAGAAGCCTCTCATGCTGATTTCTGATTGCACAAGTGGGTGGAATCTGAACCATGGAGTTCCAAAGCAGCATGTATGCCCTCCATATCTCAAGGTTCGATTCAAGAATAGACTAATCTCCATTCACAAACCAAAGCAAATCTCCTTGAAGGAGCTCATTCTACTGATGTATTGGCAGTGAGTGTCCAGGAAAGAAATCTCACCAGCCCCATATAATGAGATGATGTCCCACCCTCAAGTTTTCAGACAGTCAGCTTTGTGTGCTCAGAGATTTGTGGTAACATGCTGCCTGAGCCAGATCGTGTGTGTGTGTGTGTGTGTGTGTGTGTGTGTGCGTGTACATGTACACACACCGTCTGTGGTTTCCAAAAAGAATGCTCTCACAACAAGTGTGATCATCTTGGTGTCATCACTACAGACTGAACTCAGGACTTCCAGAGCTCAGGCATGAGCCCTCTACATCTTGAGCTCGAAGATTAAGTCTTCTAGAAGGCACCTATAACAGACTCATATTCTCTATGGATCAAGCACAGAACGGGAAGCGCAACAAACTAAGGAAAGTGGATTGCACCTTTTTGCCCATTTGAATCAATATGTGTTGGACCCACTTAAATATTGGAAGTAGGTCCAGTGGGGGAATGACTAAATGTCACGGTGAGTTAATCCATGACATGTCTTTGGTGTCAGGACACATGAACACAACCTGTCTTAGATCGTAAGATAATGACTTTGATGGCTCCATCACACAAGTCCCACAATGGTAGCCTGTGCTCAGGATGGTTAGGGACGTTGCATGTAGGCCTATCATACATGGATGGAAGGTGCAGTGTGGTGGGAAGCTTGAACACTGATCACTTTCACTGGACCTGTCTCCAACTAGTTTTATTTCCAGTTCACTCAGCTTTCATGACACCTACAGAACTATACATCCAATACTTATCAAAACAAAAAGAATTAATGGAATCTCTATTATCAGCTTTCTTTCGTGAGTCTTTTACACAATACCTTCAAAGCAAACTTCATGGCTGATTCCCTTGCTATGGGTTGGGTTCTACTTTGCATCTTGGCCGTATCCTAACTGTGCCCAATAAAGCTCTATTTATTTTACCTTGGGATCTTTCCATCGGCCTGTTTTGATGGGCAGAGCTCCTTCTCCTCTGCTTTGGTGTCTCTTCCATTTTAGAGTAACAAACTTAAAAGATTTTAAAATAAATAAATAAATGTAACAGGAAACTCTCATGGCTTCAAGATCTCACTTCTGGAGAGAATTTAGGACAAGAGACAATACTAACAAATACAATTTGTACCAGACTTTAAAGACTACATACTCAAGCCAATGATCACACACATACATAAATTCATGCTGTGAATTCTTTTATGAGCTTGCTGGAGGTAACATAAGAAAGTTTGTATTAAGGCCTCTACTCTTTTTTCTACCATATTAATATTATCATTTTATTTACTTTTGTTTTGTCCCTGCATATACTGTGTTGGCTTTTCACCTCAACAATGTGAATACTGCTGTGTTCAAAGAAAAGAGTAGCAAGCTATAAATTTTAAGACTGGTATCACAAATACATCCAAAAAGAGTCAACATGGAGCAATTTTCAGAAACAGTTATGTAGTCATCAGGGTGCACTGGACTGCATTTGACCTGGTCCCCAAATAATACAGTGGCTTTCAGGTCAGAAATCCCACTCTGGATATATTCAATTGCATTGATAGAAAATGGTGGTTCTTTCAGAACAGACACTATTCAACAGGCAATCGGAAATGCTAACTGTGCATTTAGCTACATGGGTTGTGTGTATATAGATACCACTTGCTTGCTCAAGTTTTGCATGAGCACAGAACAGGCCAACAAAAAACACAGCACCAAGATCTCAGTCTAAAAACTAATTAAATAATAAAAAAAGAAAAGAAAAAAGGAAATCAAAAACCCCAAACTGGCTTGCCTGTTTTAAAATTTATAAAACTGTAAAGAAGTTCAGAGGTTTACTGGTTTAAAATGCTTTTTGTGGTCATGTAAATCAAATAAAAGGTTTGATTTAAGAAATGGAATTTGGCAGGGAAGGAGTTCCCAAAGCAGGTATTCATGTTGCCTACTTGGAAGAACTGTTTGGGGTTTTATATATATATATATATATATATGCAAGGGCTCATCCACAAGAGAAAGTTGCACTCATTTTACACTATCAGTGTGATTTTAAACTGATTTAGTTAAACTAGTGCTGATTTAGTTAAAA
Organism: Trachemys scripta elegans; assembly: GCF_013100865.1. Taxonomy (NCBI): domain Eukaryota; kingdom Metazoa; phylum Chordata; order Testudines; family Emydidae; genus Trachemys; species Trachemys scripta. The sequence goes on along the minus strand of NC_048310.1, from coordinate 28,763,403 downwards.
AGCGGTCTGGACATTTACTTGAGTTTAAACCAGACTTATCTTAGTTTATCTTAAGTCTATTATGAATCATTTTAAGCTAAAATAAAACCAAAACAAGAATGTGCCCCAAAGGGTTTGCATTAGTTTAAAACTCGTTTAAGTTAAATTAGTGCAACTTTCTCATGTTAGCAGCCTAAGCTAATCAGGCGTTGTCACACCAGGATTCAAGTAAACACAACAGCAGCCAGAGACAAATTTAAGGCTGTGTGTCCTACCACCTGTACACATAGATTATCAGAAAGTAAAGGAGGCACAGCCAGAATTTCCGCAGCAGGGATTCAGAGAGAACAGACTTGATCACAAGTCAGTTTACCGCGAGGGAAAGACTGCACAGGAAAGGGGAGAGCTAGTGAGTCTATTTCAGCACCAAAGAAACAATCCCCCTCAATGTTCCTCCAGTGTGTTGTCAAAACTGACCTGTGTGAAATTTAAGAAGAGAAAGGATATAAATCAAGGGGAAAAAAAGTAATAAAAAGCTCCCGGCAGACTTGATGACATGTTGATAATGTTCTCGTCCCGGAGTCAGGGTGACACCAGCCCAAAGATGATCTATAGAACTAAGCCCACATACCAACGATTTACTGGCCTAACGACAGTTTTCATTGATCAGAGGCCAACAATTACTGGATCCCATCCCATTGCCTATTTCAGTATCAGGCTCTGGCTTACAATCAAAACACTAGCCCTGCTTCTCCACAGTTCATGTGCCAACTTTGCACTGGATGCTCGAGCCAAGCAAGAATGATATGCAAATCTGGCGGGTGTTTGGGGCATACCAGTGTTGCTCACAAGCCTAGACATAAAAAAGAAAACAGCAGAAAGGCTAGGGGAGTCCCGATCTGCTGCAGAGAAGCTGCAGGCTCTGCATAGTACACAGTAAACAGGTCCCAGAACCAGGAGACATGTCACTCAGGCAGCAACAGAAAAGCCCAATTATTTTCTCTCACTATAAACAAGCACATTCTTTATATTCCCTCCAGATTGTCTGAAGACACCTCTTGCCATTGGAGCTTACATCAAAAGACACAAGAACTCACAAATAAATAAACTAACTGGTACTACCAATCACATAAGGGTTTAGGGATATTTTTAAGTGTAGGCAGCCAATAGAGAAAAGACTCTTTTCCATTAGTATGGAAAACAGACGTGTTACACTTCACTGATATCTGCAAGGGAAAATTCAAATAGCCATAATTAAACTGCTCGGACAAGATGAATAAGAGTTATAATGTGTACAAGTGCTAGCAAATCTATATTTTTTCCAGCATATTACAGTATTTTAAACATAGCCAAGTGTGTGCAATATGCTGTGGCCTATTGGTATCTATCCATACCAGCTCAGCACCCTGATGGCTGAAAATCTCCGAGAGTGTCCATCTTCCACTGTTGCGACCCAACCAAGTGTTGGATAGAGCCACAAAAATAAATCCCAGTGCCTAACTTTAAGCACATGACTGCCACATGCTTAAATGGAAGGCACATGCCTAAGTACACTGCTGAATCAAGGCATTTATGAAGAGTGATACTGTGTTATCCTATAAAACCCAACTTTCCTAAACTCATTGACATGAATAAAAGACTTGCCCTCTTTCCCCCTCTCCCCCGCAATCTTTCTCTAAATACTGATTTAGCCAAAGTTCACGACAGAAACAAAAGCCGCTTAAAAATTCTAAAAGGGGAATTGCCATCAAGAGTAGTCATAATGGAAAAAGATCCATTTTCCATGAATAGTCGTTATTTTAGTAGTGACTTTGTGTTATGTAATGTAGCTTCAGCATTTAGTCACTACTTATTGGCAAAGTACAGGAGCGGTTTTGATGGATCATATGGCTGTGTAAAAAGGGCACTGTAATCTTGAAATCTAGTCAATTCTGAAGAATTATTAATATTTTGAAGTATAACACCAATTCCCCAATCCCACAGCATCTAGTATAGAGGTATATTTTCCCCGACCACATTCTCTTTTTGCTTTTTTTAAAATAGTGTTTCACCCCATCCCACCAAACAAAAGAAAGAGGTGATTGACTGTACCAGGAAAATGGTGAGACTGACGATACACAAAGGGTTGCCAAGTATACAGACTGAAGAGACAAGACATTTTCCTTCGCTCTGTTTCTGTGACAGTAAATTGTGTGGGTCACTTGTAACAACAGGAAGAAAACCTTTCAGACAGAAATGTGATTGTTAAATTGATAGCATCAACCTCTATGCAAATCTTGCACTCCTGAAAGGGGGACAGAGGAAAAGCCGGGAGACTGATGCCATCCATAGCTATTGCAATGGCAGTACAAACTTTTCCTGGCTGTCCCTCCCTCAGACCTGAGCTAGAGGGATCACCCCACATAGTAATTCAGCCTCCATGTCTACTCACTCTACTGTGACTGCCAACCAGTGCTTATTATTAATAATTATTTGTCTGATGGTAGCACCTAGATGTCTCAATCATGTGTCAAGGCTCCATTGTACTAGGCATTGTTCAAACACAAAGAGAAGGTCTCTGCCCCAAAGAGCTTACTTGGTATAGTGGCTTTTAAGGCACAGACTCTTAGCTGCTAGGTACTCAAGTGAAACCCCAACTCATTCTACAAAAAGAACGTTCAGATAGACATAACCCTGCGGGTGATGGCAAACTCTGACCAGATTACTTTAGAGGGGAGAAGTTCTGTATGCTATTATATCAGTCTCTATGCAGCTCCCCAGTGCATCACTACTTAAAAAGAATTGAAAGTATTTTGCTTAATACAGGCAGATTGTTGACAGAAACTCTGCAGTATTTTCCACACCTCAGGAATTAAATAGAGTGGACAGAATATCTGCAGGGCCTAGAGAACACTATTATTTTCCTCTTAGCAACAACCAAGTTTTATATGATGTGTCCTCAATGAATGCATATATCTTTCAAACCCGCCACCACCACCCCCGTCACAATCCCTATCTGTATTTTGAACCCCTCCTTCAGTTCATAAAAACACTGATTTTTAACAGCTGCAACATCTGTAAAACACAGCTTCAATTTTTTTTTTTTTTCAGTACCTCATGGAAGTGCCAATGTGTAACTCTCCAACATCATGACAGTGTGGAGACTGACAGTGGGAAATACCTTCCTTCATTAACAGAGATGAAGGACTAGTGAGCTGAGCACAGGACTGTGAAGTAGGAAGTCTGGCTCACACTCATCGCATCTGTAAATGGTGAAAATACCTACCTACATCACAGGACGAAGGAATAATTGTAGAGTACATTACAGATGAGCACTATATCATCATCCTGATGTGTATCTAGCCAATTCCAATTACATTTTGACCACCAGACTAAGCATATGTGGGTTTCTTCAATGCATATCCCCCCACCCCTATCATAGCACAGTTCGCTTTCCCTTTTCTGCTAGTACTTAGGGAATCTGGTGTTCATCAACATGCCCTTCTGGTCAGGCATCTGTTTCGGCTTCAGCTGATCTGTGAAGAAAGGTTCTCATGTTCAAAGAGGCCAAATTATTACCTGAAGAGGGCCCCAGATCAGAACATCTGCTGCCAGTAAATAAGTGGGTTTCTGAATATCAGATTTTTGGAGGACCAGAGAAGCAAGGTTGAAAGGTTTACCCCAACCTACTAGCCCAAACGCTGACCAGGACATAAAATTCCGCTGAGGCCATTCCCCCTTCCCAAGGCCTTTGCCTTGTGATTTAAAGGAATGAACAGCTGTGTGCTGCTCACTATACTTTAATTCACTGAATGTAGTTGTATGACAGTCAAGCCATGTTCTATCAACTACATTTTTTAAAATGTTACCTATTACTAGGGCTAATCAAATAGCAGGAAAAAATGATAACATATTACTGAATAAATTTCACTTGAATTTGTTGAATAATGTATTTGGCCAAGTAAACTCTGGCCAGCTATAGAACTAGCCCAATAACACACAAAATTATTTGTCAGATCAATTATTCAAGGAATAATGGTGAATTTTTTTGGAATACATCAGTTGAATACTATTCAAAAAGCCCTACTCATTACATTGCTCTTGCTTTTGTTCTACCTTCTCTCTCTCCTTGGCTTCACTCCACTGTCTCTTTTCTGTAACCAATCTTGGTGTATCTTTTTCTGAATTATCTTCCATCTCCATGTCCCCTTTCTCCCCCGCATCTATCGTTCTTTTCTTTCCTAACCTTATTCCATCCATTTCTCTCCTTCCACCCACACCCCAACAACTCACCCACACACAGTACTTGGAGATTGTGTCAAACACATGGTGGAAAAAAGATTTAACCTACTAGACACAGAAAGAACATAAGGATGGCCATCTGGATCAGATCAAAGATCCATCTAGCCTAGTAACCTGTCTTCCGACAGTGGCCAATGTCAGGTGCTTCAGAGGGAATGAAAAGAACAGGTAATCAAGTGATCCATCCCATCACCCATTCCCAGCTTCTGGCAAAGCACCACTGTCTAGGAACCACACCCAAGTGAGAAGCCAATCCTCCTCCTCTTAGTTGCAAGGAAATGAGAGGTTACAGAGATTTTTATAGGGGTGCTGTCCCTGGGGCCTGCTTAGGGCTCCTTCTTTCATATCAGCTTTAGCTAGTAGATGCCTGATGAATATGAAGCCCACACTCCTACTCTGTGACAGGGACACCAAGTTATCTGGCCCATGTTAGAGTCCACTTTGCACCACACGAGTGATACAAAGAAAACTTAGAGTAGTCCTAAAAGAGCAGATGAAAATTCTCCAGATGCCATTCGGGACAAGGTTGTTCATTATCTGCAAAGCCGAGAGCAGCAGCAGAGGCACTGGAACTGTCTGCAGACTCAAGAAGAGATCATTCCTTTGTGCATGACTGATATCACTATACTCTGTTCATATTTGCAAGGTTAAGTTTGCAATCACATGGGCTAGAAGTTTATATTTTATAAAATGAAAGCTTAGATTCCGCAGAAGCTGCTGGCACTCTCTGGATAAAAATTCCTCAGATCCCGCAAGGATAATTTCCAAAACTGCAGGTGTTTGGTTTGGGATACATGGTGAGCATCAGAGAAAGAATTGCAAAGAGCGGTAACATCCAGAAAGCTAAGTTGGTAGACTGACACATAATATACCCGTGCAACCTTCCATCATTTGTTCCTGTATCTTTTATGATGCTGAAACCAACAAAAATGACACACACAAAACGTAGTCCCACCCCCCCAGTTCTACATTTCCATATCTCAGTTTGGTTCTCTGCCTTTTCTATTTATTAGAAAGTTTCACTCTTTTGGCAACTAACAAAGGCCCAAAGTGAGGGATGCAAGAAAAATAAAAGATAAGGAAACTTTAAAAGCAAAAAGAAAAACCTGAGGGATTCATTCCTTCAGCTTAAATTGCATACTAGACCATGTCCTATAGCTTCATCATCATGATCCCATGTGGCTGATGTCAATAATTTGCAGCAACAACAGAGAAATGAAACACAGAGAGGTCTGTGCAGGATTGAAGTCAATTTAGATCTCAAATGAGGGACAGTTGAGGCACAGAATAATGGTGGAATATGCAATTAAGATCATTCTGGTTTCTTGTTTCTAGAGCAAGTGAGAGTTGCATGCAGGGCTGATCTCTGCAAGTGACTGTAAAGTAACAGGTAATTTTTTCAAAAATCTCCACTATGTCCAAGTAACAACCAAACAAAAGGTAGTTAAATCCTTCTTCTCATCCTCACCTTGACAGTATCTGATGGAACAAGTTTCTCCATATCAGTTTATTTAAAAAACAAGGCAATTTTCCTCTTATCTGATCAAGAGCCCATGTCACCAGGTCAGTATCAATGGAAGATCTCCAGCATCCATTGCAGCCAGCCTGCCCAAACGGCAGTTTTTCCCATATTAAACTCTACAGTGAATGGTGGGGGCTGCAGCTATATTTAGCCAGTTCATGCAGAAACAGTTTCCGTTGTTTCAAAAAGCATATCGGGTGCTGGTGCCTATTTTTAACAGGTCTGAACTTCCCAAGTGTGGTGACCCATTGGTTTGGGCATTCTGCATTTAATGGACGGAGCTAATTAACTACCAAAAAAAAAATAGAACCGAAAAGAACCACACACACATTAAAGAGGAGGACCAGGCTATCATAAAGGCAGCTGAAAATCACAGGAATAGGAGCTCCTCCTACTTCAAACACAGGTATTCAGAAAGGGATTTTTCTTCTCATCTCTGCCCTTAATATACAGGCGAGCCCTCTTCCTTCCTGCAGTGAGATGACATCATCTTCTGCTCAGTACTTATAACGTTGGTGTTGAAGTGGAAAACTAGTCTGCTTACAAAAACTTGCCCCAATAGTTTAAAGGATATTATCTTACTAATACTTTATACTTACTTTCATCCAAGGATCCTGTAATGTTTATAAACATCAACTAAACCTTGCAAAATCCCTGTGATACATACGTATGCAGGGGAGCAGAAAGTGGTTGTGACCATTTTGTAGACAGATAAACTGAGGCATAGAGAAGTTAAGTAACTTGCCTGGGGTCACACAGTGAAAAAGTGGTACAATGGGGACTAGAAGCCAGGAGTCCTTACAACCAGCCCCACATGCTAACCACTAGCCAACATTTCCTTCCATATATAATAATGAAGGTTATTTGTCCCCCCCACATCCCCAACACTCTCCCATCATCTGCATATGTTGTGAGACATTATATGCACTGTATATAGCTATAATCACTGTTTTGCCATTACTTTCCCATTCTTGGGGAAAAATTGATGGCTTAAAATGTTTCCAGTGATGTGAGTGATTTTCTTCCCCCACTGCTTATCCTGCTAGGATACAGTGCTCCTAGCCTAATGGGGCTGCTCCTTTAACCAGCGCTGCAGCAGGAAAAGAAAGGATTTTCTCCCTCTGTTCAATTTAGAAAGCAGATACAAAAAGCCATGAGATAAGCCATAGTCTCAGTACTAGGCTGAGAAGTACCTATGGTGCTTATCTAGTCCTCTGACATATGAACAAAGAAGACATACAGAACAAGACAGACAATGGACAGAAATCCCATCTATGGAGAATATTTACCTACAGCTGACAGTGGGTGTCACGTACAGTTCTAAACCTCCTACCCACAGATAATTCCTTGAACCTCTGCCCAATCCTATCCTAACCAACTTTCCACCTCTCCCCCCTCCACAAATTTAGGGGTGCAAAGGAGGCCACATTTTGCAGTCAAAAGTTCCTAAATCCATTAGTTTTTAGTAATGTCAGATTAATGCTCACATAATCCCTTGGCATTCCAATTTACTCTCTTCAGCACAATGCCCTTTCATAAAGAATCAATTAATAAAGACCAGCTGGCTGCTTCCCCGCCCCCCCTCCACCTGCTCTTCTTCTTTTTCATCCCCTCTCTCTTAGCTTCTGACTTCCAGTATTTCTTTTGATAGCGCCTTTCCCCCTCAAGTTATTGAATGCCTCCTTTGTTTTCACCATGCTGGGGTGCAGAGTTCAGAACCTGCTCATTGTGAGATATACCAGTAATGTCCCACATACATACCATACAAGTGTCTCTTCCACAGAAGTCTGATATTTTTTCCACCGGCTAAAATACTACAACTAACCATTTTCATAAGACTAGGAGCACTAAGGCACTGAGGGCTTAATCCTGCAGGCCTTCCTTACTAGTATACATTCAGCAGCAAGCAGGTTCTCAGCACTGTAAGAACATTATTATGTATTATTAGTAGAACAGTAGTGCCAGGGGGCCAGTCAGAATTGAGGCCTCATTGTACTCTGCTGTACAAACAAAAAAGGTAAGAGACAGTGCCAGCCCCGAAGAACTTCATGTCTAAAAAGACACAAGATGCCAGATGGGAGAGTAGAACAGAGAGAGAGAGAGAGAGAAGGTGTATGTGTGTGTGAGAGAGAGAGAGACAGAGAGAAAGAAGGACCACAAGGTTCCACGTGCGACTAGCAAATTTATATGGTTGTTTGTTTAAATAAGGCAAGTGAACAAGGGCTCTTACTGAATCAGTTATGAGTCCTACTCTGAGGAGCGGAAATGCTTAGAAAAGGAATTCAATGGATGTTTGTCTGAATAAGGACTGTGGGATTTGGCCCCATTTTCATTGTGTTGTAACTAGAATGTTGTTGAAAATTGTCCAGCTTCATTTATAACTTCCAGCATAGCTGAGATATGCAAGTTATTCATCATTCTATAATTGCCATCTGTATCATACCATACCCAGCACAGTCATCTATGCTTTCATTCATTAATCATCATCGCAGTCAGCATTCTTATCGGCAATATCCCCATCTTTTGCCCTCCACTGCTCTGCCAGCTTGCCTTCACTTTTGACATCTAACGGAGTCCTCCAGGCTCACCAGTCTTGAGACCATTTCCTTTGCTGCCACACCCAAAACAGTTACACACTTAAAACTAAGCACATCAGCTCGGGGTTTTGTTTCTTCTACTGATGTTTAACTTACGCAGCCAGCTTTTAAACAAAGTATTTTCAGTTTTGCTTAATAACTTAGTAATGAAGTACAATCTGATTAAAATGAACAGTCATGGCACTCACATTTTTATTTCTGAGCAGTTAAAAACCTCAACGAAGTATCTCTAACTAAATTGTTTCATAGGCAGAAAGCAGAGCATAGGCAGCTCCTACCTCTGTGTTAGACTGAAGACAAAGCTTAAACCTACAGATTCTCTCCCTCTCCCTTTTAATCAACCCCAACAGAAGAGACCATCCTTTTTCAGAAGAGAAATATTAACTAACAATATGCATGAAAGCTGTTATACAACACTGGAAGAACAATTCTTCAAATTAACAGAAAAATATCGGTCCCAATTCCAATCCCTGTTATGACAGATTTATGCCCATTCTCATCCATGGTCTTGGATGTACATTGATGTAATACAGATCAGAATCTGCCCAATTACCCATCACCTATGGTATAAATTCAGAATCTATTGTCCAGCTCTCTTCTCTCCCCACTCACACCAACTTCAATGGAGTCACATCAATACAAGTGAAAAGAGAAGCTGGCCTAAAGCCTTTTAAACAGGGTTCAACTCAAGAACATCTGGTAACTTGTGGAACTCTTCATTTACAACCCAATATTTTTCTGGACAAGGCTAATCGTTCATTCGATGACATTCATTCATGGGACTGATTTAAAAGATGAGCAGTTGCGTCTAGCAACACTGCTCAGAGGAACAGTCCCTATGGCTCATTCAGTGGAATATCTTTCAATATGAAGATTCCATAAGAATGTAATTGTTCATTCATTCTGTTTTACAGTATACTTTTTCTGTATTCTGTGTGTTTTTCTAATTATGTTTTGGTTTGATTTTTCCTTTCCTTCGGTCTGAACAGTCATTCATTAAGGTATGTGATTTTTTTTAAAATGAACTGTTTTCCATTATCACGCTTGTTCAAAACTTAACCTAATACAATCATTAGAAAAAGAAGAAAGGCCATGAAATGAAACACAGAAGGTTGAAGTCATAAGACAGCTAAATACTATAGTGACTCAGAGAGCACTTTCTATTAAGCAAACCCTGGGGCTATTCCAAAATTTGCTTACAACTGGAAAATAAATAAAAATGACTAGATTTTAAGTTGACAGTACCTCTATAATGGCTGGCATTAGAGTTCTGAAAAAGTCAATTTTTCCTATACAGAATTTGGTACTGGCATTTTTATCCTTTCAAGTCATGGGAGTAAGTAATACCCTCCTCCCCAAAACTTTGCTTCAGTCACTTTCAGCTAGATAGGCTATTTGGTTACTGAAAATTTGCACAATCACATACCTTTGTGCAGTTTTGATAATGCAGTCCATATTTTTTTTTAAATGGATCATTTTAGCTGGAAAAGTGGCCTATTTTCCACTGGAAAATGGGCTCAATTTTGCTAGGAATATTTATGTCCTTAGCAAGATTTGCCACAGGAATGAGGCCTCTTTCCAATTTGATATGAAGTGTGAAAAAAATTAATTTCAAATCATTTTGCATTTTAACTGCCAATACTATTCATACTTCTCGGTGCTGTTCAGCAAGCTGAGCAATGCATACGGTGAAGCAGAACTGTAGGAAGCTTGCACTAAAACCCTTTCAAAAAAAGACATGAAGTAATGCACATTGCTAAATAAACATCACATTTAAAGGAAGCAGACGCTGCAGCTCATGCAAAGGCAACTGTCCCAAGTGGGTATAATTCTGAGATCTCAGCTCAAGTGTCATTTAGGCAATTGAGAATTCTTGGTAGTCTTTGCACTTTCCATAAATCTATAACCCTTTCTCGGGCTCTTGTGACTCTCCCATGTGGTATCAAGTGGTAGTTGAGCAGATTTGGACAGACAGCACTAATTAAACTTTAGGAAAGTGAGAACGGGTTTTTAAGTGGGGGCCAGACTATATTTGGTTAGCAGGCTTTAAAAAGCATGTTTGTAAAGGGATACTGCCGTATAGGAAGCAGCCAGCCTTCACCCCCCATTAACCCTTGACAGGTACGACTTAAAGCTGAAATCTCACACCTTCCCTGGTTTAGCTTTAAGTGCTGAGATATGCACATAGATAATTCTTGGATTCCCAGGGTTTATAATTCCTAGCTCCTGTCCAATGACAAACCACCTAGTGGTGTTTATTTTTTGAACACACTAGTAATCACTCCCCTGTCTTAAGCCTCTGAATGCCCATTTCAGCAGACTACCCCTGTTTGTGTCACAGTGTAACAAGCATGAAATCTAACTATAAACCAAGCCTGGCCACATTCATATTAAAAGGGACAGGGCCAAGCGGGGATTGGGGAAATGAGGGAAATCCCAGTGCATAGCTGTGAAGATCCTAAATCCTAAAGAGCTACGTACAAGAACAAGATTACATTTCCTATCAAAATCCATAGGGATTAAATCACTAAAGCTATTATGATATAGGACAATGAACTCCGTTAAATATGGTGTCTGCAAAAGGAGCCCTCTCTTCTCAAATGAACAGAGTTTATGCACAATAGAAGAGCCAGTGTTGTCTTTTCTTCACGGCCAAGGACGCTTTAAAAGCTAGGAGCACAGAAATCCAGTTGGCTTATGCATTTAATATATTGTGCACAAATAAATTATGAATTTATTATTTGTATTACAATAGCGCCTACAGGCTCTCACTGAGACTGGAGGCTCATTGTGCTGGGTGCTGCACAACACACAGGAAGAGAGAGTCCCTGCCCAAAGAGCAACAGAGGGTCCTGTGGCACCTTTAAGACTAACAGACGTATTGGAGCATAAGCTTTCGTGGGTGAATGCCCACTTCGTCGGATGCAACGGTCAGTGGGCATTCACCCACGAAAGCTTATGCTCCAATACATCTGTTAGTCTTAAAGGTGCCACAGGACTCTCTGTTGCTTTTTACAGATCCAGACTAACACAGCTACCCCTCTGATACCTGCCTAAAGAGAAGTCTTAACAGACACGTCGGACAAACAAGGATGCATCCAGCTCTCCTGAATCCCAGCTAAGCGTGCCATCCACTGGACGCCAATGCCATCCCAGGTTACACATCATCCTACTTCCAGAATTATAATAAAGGTAATTTTCCTGTTGTCCCCCTTGGCTAGACATGAATTGGTATGGTCTGGATGCAAGGACATGTCCACCCATTCAGCAGGTACACAGAGTGCTGGCATTCATTTCAAAGGGAAAGTCACATTTTCATTCATTCCCACACATGAACTGGAACTCTTTCCAGCATTGGCAGTGGGTATAAGAGGCCAGGGGAGGCTAAGCCTCCCCAAACAGCCAGCCCGCCGCCTTTGGAGCACGCTGCTGCCAAAAAGGGTGGGCTCCCAAGCCATGGCCCCGTGCACGCTCCGCCCAGGGCCTGCTCCCCACATCCTCTTGCACTGAGGCTCTACTTCTTCCAGTCCCTCTTTGCCTGCTTAGGCGCCTCGCGGGAGGGGGTGAAGAGGTGCACATGAGGGGTGAGCGGCTGGCCAGCCAGGCAGGGGGGCAGGGGAGCGGGTGAAGAGGTGTGAGCTGCGGGCGGGAGGGGCTTCAGGGAGTAGACCGAGTGGGTCCAGCAGTGGAGCATGGGCGGGGCTTCAGGTGGAGGAGGTTGAGTGGGGGCGGGCCTTGGGGTGGAGCCACGCGGTCTCCCCAAATGGAGGCGTCACACCCCGCCCATGCTTTCCAGGCTTGGCTGAATTGTACAGGACCTGTTTGAATCAGTGTGGAGGGAGAGAATAACCAGACACAGCTCTGCCCTTTCAAAAGTACCATGCTTGTGCTGCTCGGGAACAAGAACTCTCCTTGTGTATTTGTTGCTCTAGGATGTGGAAGAAACTCTACTGTTGTGTAAAAAGGGAAGCTACTGGGGAAGCAGGGACCTCGCTAGGGCTCCTAAGCACTTCAATAGTACAAGTAATAATAACAACATTACTACTCAGAGCAGAGCTGGCTGTGGGGGGAAAGAGAGGGGCGGGGGAGCTAAAACAGATGAGCCAGGAGGGAAAGGAGCAGATATGTCAGAGGAGCAGCAGATCTGTGGGAGGAGGTAGAAGAGAGCTTCCCAGAGGGGCTGAAGTGAGCAGCTGAGTGGGAAAAAGGGAAGATGTTGGGGAAGGGGGGGAGTGAGGAAAGCATCAGACAGCTCTAAGTCCTGACAAATAGAACCTAAAGTTTCAGGGTAGCAGCCGTGTTAGTCTGTATCCTCAAAAAGAACAGGAGTATTTGTGGCACCTTAGAGACTAACAAATTTATTAGAGCATAAGCTTTCGTGGGCTACAACCCACTTGTAACTCACACTTGAAAAAATGCTGGCTCTGCCAGACTTTGCATGTCAACTTGGGCAGTCACTCTAATCTCTCTGCCTCGGTTTCCTCATCCAGTGATAATGGTACCTCCCTATCTCGTTGTGAGCCTTTAATGAATTAACATTTCATCCAAAATAAAGAGACACAGCTGTGGTCAAGTGTCCAGAGCACTGACGTAGAAGCCAGAAAACCATGAATTTTAATCCAGGTTTTGATAAGGTTACTTCCATGGCCAAGAGAAAGTCACTTAACCACTCTGCCTCAGATTGCCCATCTGTAAAGTGAAGACCTTTCCACCTACCTTGCAAACTTGTGGTGTGGATTAATATTTGTAAAGTACTAGACAAGAACTATGGATTTGTTATTGTTTATTTGTATTACCTAGAAATCAATAGGTAGCAGAGAAGCTGAACCTGTGTATTAAACAAAACATATTTAGTATCCTACCTATAAACAGACACACAAATTTATGACAGGTTTCAGAGTAGCAGCCGTCTGTATCCGCAAAAAGAACAGGAGTACTTGTGGCACCTAGTCTCTAAGGTGCCACAAGTACTCCTGCTCTTTTTACACAAATTTATGTTTCCTGCATACGGCTCTTAAGCTTATGAACTAGTTTAATACACTGAGCACACACTAAAACAGGGATACACTAATGGCTACCATGTAAAGAGCATACCATTAACTCCAACTTTCTTAGTCTTGCCTGTGTGTACACACACACACACACACACACACACACGTATGTACACCCAGAGTGCTGGGCAGGATCCATCACCAACAGTAACCACAACAAGTCTAACAGCTCTCTGGAAGAACGAGGCATTCAGGAAGTACGCTGCATTTACAGAAATTCATGTGACTATTAAATCCATTCCAAATGCAATTTTCCCCCATAGGCACACATGCAACATCCCTTTAGTCACCCACACTGACTCGCCTGCAATTTCAGACCACCTAGACTTCCAAATCCAATTAATACCATCACTAGTAATCTTATCATTAAATGAATACAAGTTGCTGCAGCACAATAGACATCACATTGCTTTTAGGATCAGTGGTTAGAATAAGGTTTGAAGACAATGACCAGATTTTACATAAAACAGAGACACAGTCTGGCTTATGGCTTCTCCAGCCTCAACTTTTTCCATCAACCATGTGCTGCAAAAGCCTTGACAGGAAATGAAAGTTTAATTGCCTACAACTGCTGTAGTCTCAGCACAAGGCAATAGCTAATAAAATACGCTAATTAATTCATTGTGCAGAAGCCTCCCCACTCTTTCCCATTTTGACATGGCCAGCATTGTCTTTCTACTTAGTCTTTTATTTACTAGGTTGTGTTGTGTATTAAAAAGATCCAGAAAATGATCTAATAAGGACAACAGCATAAGTAAAGCTAAAGATTATGGCAGGGTGTACTAAAGGAATGACCCAGTGTCCTATCTGATGCTAAATTAGGACTTTCTGTGAAAAGAACACATTCAAAGCAGCATAATCTATGTACAGAGCCTGCAAAACTGTTCTTCAACACTGTAATTTGAAAGGAAATGAACGTCATACTCCTTAAGTATGAGAAAGTCAACCCCTTCGTACTGGAGGAAAAAAACAAAATGAAGGTTGAGCAGAACTTGCAACCCTGTTAGTCAAAGTAAAGCACACTATGTCTTCCCTCTTCCCAGACAGGTAATACAGGGATCAAAATCTCTTCAAAAGCAGCAGTCTGACTGAGCTCCAAACAGCTTGCAGGCTGGGTTCTCCATGTCAGCATGCCAAGCCAGCTGGGGGAATGGTGTGGTTTATCCTTGGTAAAAAGAAAACCAGAATTTGAGTAAAACATGCCACAAGTGTTTGCTGCCAGAGAAGCAGCACTCAGGGGATGGGGATCTAAAACTACACAGGCTTTCAGGACGGGTCATGACTCCAGGAAGAACCATAAGGAGAGAGAGAGAGGGGAAACAAGAACAAGGAAAAGAATGTGAGGACAGACACACGAGTTAGGAGTGAGGGCAAATCCTGACTTTAAATGGGAGCTGTGAATTGTAAGGTTCCATTTGGGCTGCAAACTGTGGGGAGAGGGCAACCTGAGCTCCAGCTGGACCATCCGGTTCAGATACTGGTGCAGAAGCTGGCCCCACAGCAGTGGTGAGGAGGAGCAGAGCTGACCATTTGGCCCTGCCTGCCATCATGACGGGGGAAGCACCAGAGCCAACGCTGAGCGAATGGAGTTGTGACCCCCATGCACCAGATCGCAATGCCACTCACTCACTTTTGGCCCCGCCCTGCCTCCACCTCCCCATCATGATGGAGGGCCAGCGGGGCCAAACCTGAGTGGGCAGTAGGGTGGCCAGCACTGCTTCTCCTCGCTGCTGCTGTGGGGCTGGCACACATCAGTATCTGAACCAGCACAGCAGGAGTTTTGCCGATGTCATCCCAGAGCTGGCCGGAGGAGCTGGCCAGGAGAGGGGTGGTGAGGTTTGCCTAGGGCCCAGTAATGAGTTAATCCGGCTCTGGCTGCGTATTTCTAGTTCCCAACACTTCTGCAAACCCAAACTGCAAGTCTGATTTGCTCCAGGAGTTTCCTCTAAAGTTCACTTGACGTTTCAGATTTGGCCCAACCCAAGAATTCCAAGCCAAATTCAACACAAACCCTACAAAACTTGCCCATTCATCACAAAAAAAGTTTTGTTGGCATACTCTTTTTGCTCTATTGCTGTGTCCAGTAAAGGTAATACTCTGTCATCATCTCACTAGGACAGGACCTCCATGCAGAGTAGTTGCACTGTTTGCTCTCAAGTGTTCATGTGTGGCGACCCAAATATGCATTCTCGGCTTCTCCTTTTGCTTCCCAGTTGGTAGTCTGCTCCCAGTTCCCTCTGAATGATGAGCCACTGCAGGGCAACCAGCAAAAGCAGCTACAGAACTGCAGCACAAGCTTCTGCACTTGAGTCATGTGTTATCTATAGGCTGCTCTCCCTGAAAGAAGGAAAAAGCAGAGCAGAAGAGAGGGAGGGAACAGAAGAAAAAAGGCCAGGGAGAAAAGGAATGGGTGGAGGAAGGGCAGGGAAAAAGAAACTCAAGGACAAAGAAGAAAATATACCATCCCCACAGGGAAAGGAGGATAGAGACATTTAATCAGATTCAGAAAAGAAGAAACAAAGAGAGGAATTGGAACAGAGCTGAGTTGCACAGAAAAGGTAGTGATAACAATTCAGGTCCCAGAATCAGAATGCCACCTCACTGTTCCACGGAGAATTTTTTAAGACACCAGAGTTTAGAAACAAGCTACCAAAAGAGGCATTTGGGTCATAAAATAAACAAGCAATTGGCTCTCCCTGGTAAAGAGAGTTTTGGGGACATAAGGGAAGTCAACTAATGAGGAAATCCCAAGGCGGAATTTCAGTTTGAGTTTCTGGGGATACTTCCTAGCACCACTTGAGTTCAAATGGAGTCTATGACTCTTTAAAATTTTGGGCATAGCTGCCTTTTCAGTTTTTCTTTGATGTTATGCCCAGATGCCTCAATATTCTTTGTGCCCTTCTTTCCTACCAAGGTATTCTGAGCTCTTAATCCTGTCCTATCACCTATGCTAACTGTAGTAAACTACAGTTATATGAGGTTTGAAATGTAAGAAATGCAACCCTCACCCTCACTATCACAGTATCTGTACAGGAAACATATTTTTGACAGCCATACAACAGTTCACAGTTCATCAGCAAATGGATTTCACAATGTGCCTTTATCATAACACCAACAAAATTTATGGAGCACTAAACAATAAACTTGAATACTCTCTAGTTTGAGGTCATACGAAAACATTTTCAGAATTTTAACACACATCAGATTAGAGAGCTAAAGACAGCTAATTATTTGCAGAATTAGCATTTTAAGGGTCTTTTTAAATGTTTGTTCTCCCTTAATTAAACCAATGTAAAAATGAGGCTGACGACTTCTGCCTAGTAATTAGTGGACTATACATCCCAGATACCAAAACCAGCTAGCGTTTTGACAAAGTCTATTTCTGTATACAGATGAACACCTTAGAACTCAGCAATCACAACACAATGACAGTCAAGACACACCGTACATTGGAAGGAGGGATGAGATAAAGCTGAGGGAGGGAGGAGGGTTGGATGGATTGTGAGTAAGTCCTGTTTCATTTTACTTTTATCTTCAGACGTCAAGAAGGAAAATGATAATGGCTATTTGAAAGGTGTAGTGTCCCCTTTACACATTCTGTCTCCATCCAGCTTTCTTCCCCTGATGAGATCCTCGGAAGATGATCCTATTTTAACAGATATGCTCTTTTAACTTCTGAGGCAGAATGTTAACAGGGCTAGTGCCACAGGCATTGCAGCTGACAATTGACATATTTGTGACTGAAAAAAAGGAAATTAAGACTGAACAACTTGCACAATTACTGAACTACGGATTGTTTATTTCATGATGAAGATTAGCCCAAAACAACAAGAACAACAACAATCCTAGATCCAAGTAACCCCAAACTTTGAGATCTTGCCATGTAGTTTATGCTAAATTGAGCAGTGAGATTTGTGATATCCTAGATAAGTCTGAAATTGGTGGCTTACGTGGGTTAAAACAGGACAAAAAGGCCTCATTTAATGCATAATTGCAGATTCTGCATCAGTTCCTCTTTCATTCAACTGAAAACATCTGTGGACAAACTGTAGCAAGTAGTGCTGCTCAGAAGTTTTCTGATGGAACATTTTTACATTTTCCATCAGAAAATTCAGATTTGTGTCGATTTTGATGACATTCCATTTCAAAAAGAAAATTTTTTTTAAATGTTTCAATAAGGGCAAAAATATAAACAACTCTTTGTTTCATTTAGAATATTATATTATTTTTGTATAAAACAAATAAGTCATAATTGGAATGGAACATTTCAATCAACCCAAAATGAAGGGGGTTTGGGAATTTTATTTCACTGGAAATTTCAAAATATTGAGCTTTCATTCCATTTTGGAATAGAATTTTTTTTTAAATCACATCAGGGAAAATCCACTTCCCACCTGGCTCTAGTGGCAAGCTGTTTGAACCTGCTGTTTGAATACATGCTCTGCATGCAGAAATCTCACTGATGCCTGTGTGGAGCTGTGACAGGATGTAGCCCAAAAACTTTACCTAACAAAATGAATAACTGGAAATGGTCATACTCAGCAAAGCTGGTGCAGGTTGGTGTCAAAAAAACCCTCCCCCCACATCACTGTACTGTGGACTGGAAGGAATGCATCCCTTTAGAGACCAGAGCTTTCTGCCCTCCTTTGGGCTCCATCATAGGAAGAGCTTTAATTCATATTCCGTTCCATACAGCCACAGAGATTAAGGCCAGAAGGGACCACCAGATCATCTGCTCCAACCTCCTGTATATCACAAGCCACCAACACACTAAAGCCAATAACTGAAATTAGACCAAAGTATTACAACCCTCAGGAGAGGAAACTAGTGTGTGCCACAGCACAGAATAGGTGGGAACAAAGTGTCTGAGGCCCCTACAATAGCAAGACATTGCTTAGTGAGATATACCCAGATGATCCCAGCACCCGCACCCCACACTATAAAGAAAGGTGAAAAAAAACAAGGTCATTGCCACTCTGACCTAGGGGAAAACCCTCCCGACCCCACCTATGGCAATCACTTAGATCCTGAGTATGTGAACAAGCAACAGCCAGCCAAGCACTGAGAGAGAGAGAGAATCACTTCAGAGCACTGGCCCACTCAAGGGAGGCAGCTAGACACTTTCTGGCCACTCCCTCTATTTCAGCCAGCCCTGCCCACATTTGGGGATTCTTCTCCCCAGTGCTCCCAGAAGTGGATAGTAGAATGACCAGTCCCCAAAGCCTTACTGAACAGCAGCATGCAAGCAGCCAACACCAAGTTAAGCTCTATGGACGCACATTCCCTGCACAGACACCCCACATCCTGAACCTCACAACTGACTTGGCCCTGCTACAAGAGGACCCTCCACAGCCAACAAGGAGCGGACCACATTTATCCCTCAGGGCACAGCGAGCTGCTTCCGTTCTCCTCCCTGGAGCATCCACTCCGAAGTCTCTCTATATCTCAGTTTTCTCGGTCAGCATTCTTAGGGTATGTCTACACTGCAGTGAAAAACCCACGGCTGGCCCATGCCAGCTGACTCGGGCTCACGAAGCTCAGGCTAAGGGGCTGTTTAACTGTAGACGTTCAGACCTGGGCTCTGGAGGTCACAGAGATCAGGCTGCAGCCTAAGCCAGAATGTCTACACCCCAATTAAACAACCGCTTAGCCCAAGCCCCACAAGTCCAAGTTTGCTGGCACGGGCCTCCCATAGGTATCTAATTGCAGTGTGGACATACTCTTACATGCCTGAGACTAATAGGAGGCTTCACCTGTCTTGCTTCCACCCTGCGCCTCCATTCCTGCATGCACTTGGAGTGTTGGCAGTAAGTAGGATGCATCTTCTGACTAGCACGAGACATTATTCTCCAGCGTGTACATCTGTCAATTGGCTCTTTCTGAAAGCAAGTTTTTCACCTGACAGCACTGCAGGAACTGTCACAGTCCATTACATAGATCTCGGACACCACAAAATAGCACATTCATTTCCATTACAAAGAAATTTCCACATTCATTTGGCTATGCCTATTAAATATTAAGGAAAGATAAATTTGAGCAACTGCTAATTTTAAAACCTCATGTTTGTTAATTTTTTTTTTTTTTTTAAAAAGGACCTAATCCACATTATGGGCAAACGTCCTGCAAAATTTAATTACAAACCCCAAAGCTGTTGACAATTAGATTGCAATTTGGAAGGTTTTGACACAGCCTGAATCCTAGGGTGATTATAATTGTCTCATTATTCCCTTCTGCTCCTTACATCCATTAGTTGCACCCACCTGTTGCCTTTTGTCTTACAAAGCATAAGACTTTCAAGCCAGGGACCATCTTTTTTGTTATGCACTTCTACAGTGCCTAACATAATAGGGCCCCAATCCCTAGTTGGAATCCTTAGGCTTGATCCACAATATAAATAATAGGGTGGGTTTGAGGGTAGAAGGAGAAATAATCATCTTGGTGGCTTCAACGTCTCTCTAGTCTTCTCTAAGCAAGAAAAATATTTCCATTTTTTACCCTTGGGGTTTCATGTGCACTCAGGTTTGATGATAAACTGTACTAGGCCCTCTCATAAAAACCAGGTAAAGATCAAGGTTTCCTCATGTGGAGTTTTATGATGCGATTTCACTATTTTACAAGAAAATTTTATTGCAGTGTTTCTTAAGCAGCAGTTTCTTGGACCCACATGTATCCCATCGCCATTACCAGATGTGCCTCCATCCATTTGTAAAGAAAGAAATTCTGCACAAAGAAAATCCAAAAGAGCTAGAATTCTGTCTAATGAGAACAGCCCTGGGACAAAGATTTAACTAAAATTACATTCAAAACATAATTAGCAGAAGCTCTGAACTCACGAGCTGTGGCCCATGAGCTCTAATACACTAATTAGCTAAGACACCCTTTATAGTCAAGTGCAGCTTAGGCCTTCTTGAAGGGATGTAGTTTGAATCCTCTCATCTGAGGGAGCATTTGAGTTGCATATGAAAGTGCAGCATTCACTGTAATGAGCTTGGATATACAATTATTGTATGTCCCCGTTATTTTTAGCAATAAACAAATGTAGACATAGCATATAGTGTTATTTATAAAGCAAGGTCAAGACAGACTTTAAACATGTGCTTCCATACAGCATGTGGGACAAGTCCCAAACAGCAGGGTAGGAAACAGTTTTCCTATCTCATGAGAATATTTGAGATTTCAAACTGTTTTCCCATCCAAATCAGGACAAAATCAAAATCCAAAAAATATATGTGAATCAAAAAATCTGGAAAAAAAATTCAGATCAATCAAAACATTTCATTTTGATAATTTCAAAGTGTTTATTTTTTTTCAACTATGAATTTAAATTTAGAAACCTTGAACTTTGTTTTGAAAATGTCTAAATGAGAGGTTTCAATAATTATGAAACTTATTTTTCAATTTTTTTTCAAAATGGGAAATTTGTTGAACCTGACCCTTCCCCATGAACAGTTCTGGTTTGAACAAATCAGCATTTTCCAACACAAAAACATTTCCTCAAAAAATTTCCAACCAGCTCCAAATTCCACCATCTTTACTAAGTCACTACTCAATCAAAACTTCCAATGGTTCAAATGAAATTTCGCTTGAGTATGGACTGCAGGGTTTGAACCAATAACACTGTAGCAGTGACATACACTATATACATTGAGCATATTATTGTAAGTCTTTTCCCACATTTAAACATTAATGTATGTGGAATGCTTTAAAATAAATTTATATTATATACACATGCACATGCACACACACATCTGACAATCATTGAAATAATATTTTTTCATTAAAGAAATGAATAATATTTGCATGTTCATAGCACCTCATTTAGAACAGGGGTAGGCAACCTATGGCACGCGAGATTTTCAGTGGCACTCACACTGCCCAGGTCCTGGCAGGTCTGGGGGGCTCTTTTAAAACCTTATTTACTTTACATACAACAATAGTTTAGTTATATATTATAGACTTATAGAAAGAGACCTTCTAAAAATGTTAAAATGTATTACTGGCACGCGAAACCTTAAATCAGAGTGAATAAATGAAGACTCGGCACACCACTTCTGAAAGATGGCGACCCCTGTTCTAGAACATTTCAAAGCATTCCACAAGCTATATACACCACTGACATACCACACCTATTGGATAGATGGAATCAGCCAAATGGTGCACAGTAGGTTGAATAATAAAGGGTGGGGAAGAGTATTATAGGACCTTTAAAGGCACTGCAAAAGAGAGAATTTTAAAGATCTCATGTGATAGATCTCCAGATAGTGAAATGCATGGTATTTAATTTATCTACCTTTGAAGGACAAACACAGACACTGCCTGGATTTGAAACTGTAGCTGCAAGGAATCTACAAGATTGAAACCTGATGTTTCATCCCCTTACACTACTCCTGTTCATACTCCGCATCCCACCTGCATAAATACATATCTACTTCATCAAACAAACAGTAGCATGTATTAAACAAACATGTATTGTACCAACTATCTACTCACTTTTGGACATAGCCGCAAAACAATGGAAATTACTTGAAAACATCCCATAGAGAATATTAGCATAGTAACTAAACCCCTGAACCTGCTGATCTCATACCTGCTCAAGGTCCCACCAGGTTTAACAGGACTCTGCTTAAAATTAAGGGTCTGCCCTGTCCTATCAAGTTGCAAGATCAGGGCTTTTGTGGTCAACTGGATACACAGAAATTACCTACACATATTTGGTGCATGCATTATATTTTGCAGAGCACAGTAAATAATGAAAACGTGTAAGAATCCCAAAGCACTTTGCAGACATTTTAAATGATATATGACAGTAATAAGATACTGCAACATTAAAACATCTGCTTTACACATGGATTCAAATCAGCCTCTGTACCAGATGACTGGTGGATAGCTAACGCAATGCCGATTTTCTAATAAAGCTCCAGAGGTGATCCTAGGTAATACAGGCCAGTAAGCCTAACTTCGGTACCTGGCAAACTGGTTGAAACCATAGTAAAGATGAGAATAATCAGACACATACATGCACACAACATGTTGGGGAAGAGTCAATACACCTGTTATAAAGGGAAATCATGCCTCACCAATCTATGAGAATTCTTTGAGGGGGACAACAAGCATGTGGACAAGGGTGATCCAGTGGATGTAGAGTACTTAGACTTTCAGAAAGCCTTTGACAAGGTCCCTCACTAAAGGATCTTAAGCAAACTAAGCAGTCAAAAGATAAAAGGAAAGGTCCTGTCATGGATCAGTAACTGGTTAAAAGACAACAAAGGGTAGGAATAAATGGCCAGTTTTCAGAGTGGAGAGAGGTAAATAGCAGGGTCCCCCAAGGATTTGTGCTGGGCCCAGTGCTGTTCACATATTCATTAATGATCTGGAAAAAAGGGGTAAACTGTGAGCTAGCAAAATTTGCAGACGATAAAAAATTTCTTAATAGTTAAGTCCAAAGCAGACTGAGAAGAGTTACAAAGGAATCTCACAAAACTAGGTGACTAGACAACAAAACAGCAGATGAAAATAAATGTTGATAAATGCAAAGTCATGCATACTGGAAAACAATCTCATCTATATATATGAAATGATGGGGTCTAAATTAGCTGTTACCACTGAAGAAAGAGATCTTGGAATCATTGTGAATAATTCTCTGAAAATATCTGCTCAAAGTGCAGTGGCAGTCAAAAAAGATAACCAAATGTTAGGAAACAGTAGGAAAAGGATAGATAATAAGATAGAAAATATCATAATGCCACCATATAAAATCGATGGTATGGCCACACCTTCAATATTGCATGACGTTCTGGTCACATACACCCCCATCTCAAAAAAGATATATTAGAATTGGGAAAAGTACAGAAAGGGGCAACAAAAATTATTAGGGGTATGGAGTAGCTTTCATGTGAGGAGATATTAAAAAAATTGGGACTGCTCAGCCTAGAAAAGAGACAGATGAGGGGGGATATGATAGAGGTCTATAAAATCATGAATGGTGTGGAAAAAGTGAGCACGGAAGAGTTATTTACCCCTGTACAAAACACAAGAACCAGGAGTCCCCCAATGAAATTAATAGGCACTAGGTTTAAAACAAACATAAGGAAGTATTTCTTCATACAACACATAATCAATCTGTGGAACCCGTTGCCAGGGGGTGTTGTAAAGGCCAAAAGTATAAGTAGGTTAAAAAAAGAATTAGATAAGTTCATAGAGGATAAGTCCGTTAACATCTATTAGCTAAGATGGTCAGAGATGCAACCCCATGCTCTGTAAGTCCCTAAATCTAGGACAGCCAGGCGCTGGGACTGGATGACAGTGGATGGATCACTTAATATATTGCCCTGTTCTGTTCATTCCCTCTGAAGTGTCTCACATTGACCTTTGTCAAAAGACAGTATACTGGACTAGATGGACCATTGGCCTGACCAAGTATGGGAATTCTTATATTCTTATGTAGGCATACAAGGCCCACATTGGTACAAATCCATACCTTTATAGCAAGCTACTCAGAACCACCTATAAGAAGTGTCCTTCTTTCCAGTTTTATAATATACATGAGACCCACACAACATCAAGGGAAACCTTAACTGGGGTTATAGAAAACCAACTCCCAACAGGTTGAAAGTAGTAATAATAATAAAAAAAGTCTGAAGTACATCAAAGTACAATATTTAGTTCTGCTTGTATGTGTAAAGAAGCCAGTTTCCCTTGAGGATATAGAGTTGTGATGTTTGCCCCAGCACAGCGCTGCTTCCATTAAACCCGTAGAAAGAGTTCAAGCCTCATGATAACTTTGCAACTGCTGATCCAATAAGCAGCTTAAAAGACTCTTGATCTCTCAAAGCAAATTTTTTGCTTCAAGTTTCAAGTTACATTTCCTATTTCAAATGACTGAGAAAAGGAGGAATCAAGAAAAAAAACTGTCAAAAAATGAAGGAAAAAAATAAAAAGAGGGGCCTGGATTCTACACAGAAATTACCCAGCAGAAATTCTACCAAGTACACTCTTTCCTCCCATCCTATTCTGCCCTACATGTGAACACCTTAGTCTGGATAATTAAGCCACTCCTCTCCAATACCCACACATGGAAGAGAATCCTTTGCATAAGGTCCTCCTCCCAAACCCTCATACAGAAGTGGGTCTCAACAGAGTTCACAGCATTATCTACACACACACACACACACACACACACACACACACACACACACACACACACACCATTTCTGACCCTTAATGGCTGCTCCATGGGCCCAAGGGGAGGGGTTTCAGATTAGGCAGGCAGGGTGAAAGAGTAGACAGGCCAGGGGCAGGGCCAAGGCCAAGGTGGACAACAAGCATCATCCTTCCTCCAGCCCCATCTAACCCACCAAGAGAAGGGGCTGTTTTATCTTTTCCATAGAGGACTGATGCAACCAGGAAGACTCTGCTGCCAGGGAACTGGGAGGCTTGCTACCAGGAGCTGGTGCAGAGACATGGAGTCTATGCACCACTATATCATTATATCAGCTTAGAAAAGAGACAAATGAGGGGGAATATGATAGAGGTCTATAAAATCATGAATGGAAAAAGTGAGTACGGAAGAGTTATTTACCCCTGTACAAAACACAAGGACCCGCCACCTTTCTGGCTTACTGGGGATCCTCCATGTTTCTGAGTCGACTCCAGCCTATTCCACAGTGGCGACAAAGCCTTCCCCCTGACAGGATGATGGCAGTGGATTCTCCAAGAGGGTAGCAAAGGAAATTTTCTCCCTGCCCCTGACTCCCTTTCCATTGGTTTTACCATAGAAGATGATACAGCTCCATATTTTGAATCTACAGCTTGTTCACAGAAGACAGCTATTGGTATAGGCCATTTCATGAATAGCGCTGCTTCCAGGCTAAAGACAGAAAGATCCTGAAATGACCTAATAGAGGTTTTCAAACATCATTTAAGGGACTGAGAGAAGCACTGTTCAAATGGGTAAGGAGCTCAAAAAACCAGGAGCAAACAGGGAACTCAGAACCATTTCATGCAAAGAGTGATGGGATAAGCAAGGAAATGGTGCAGAATACATGAGTTCAAGGGAGATCTGATTCTGCTCCCTGATTCTGATTCTGGGTGTTAGCCCAGAATATCTGCAGTGACCTGCAGCCATGCGCACCTTATGCACAGTGCGTACTATTGGCAAAGGAGCCAATTGGGGGTCAAGGCCACCCAGAGGAGGAACATCACACCCCTTTTAAAGACCCCACAAACCAAGTAGCACTTCGACCCAGTGTGTGGGGTCCCAGCACCACTCAGGTTTGGCCCAGCTGTCCCTCAAGGAGGCCCCTGCATGCCAGGTTGCAATGTCACTCACTGAAATTTGGCCCAGTGGCCTTTGCATGATGATAGAGAGGTGACCAGAACAAACCTGATTGGTGCTGCGACCTCACACACTAAGTCACAACACCCAGAGCAGGGAGATGGGTCCAGCCCACAGGACAGGAGCCAAGCTGTTGCTGTGGGGGGAGATGCCACTGTGCGTACAAGGTGAAAAATTTCTGGGGGCTTCCTTAACTCCGGGTGCAAACTGCAGTCACACCTGCATAACTGAGATCAGACTCCGACACCTTGAGAGAACAAGGTGAACAAGTGAGAAAGGAAAAATAAAATAAACCCAACCCCACAACTGCAGTATTGGCAACACCCCAAATTCAAAAATCATGAATCAGACCCATCAGAATCGTGCGATTTGCTTAACATTTAAGAGATTTTTTTTAAAAGATTAAATTGTGTTTTTCTGGCCTCTCTTTTGAACTCCCCTGCCCACCCTTTATATGTGTGTGTCAATTACAACATGACAAACTGTTGCAAATCTATGAAGATTTTGGCCTCAGTTGCAGGAGCTCTCACTAGAGACCCAACTGAGATCAGGCCCCTGTTGCGCTCGGCACTGTACACAATAAAAGACAGTACAAAGCATGGTAGTGAATTTGTGTGCGGGAGCTGGAACTGAGACTCACCAAACTCATTTCATAGAGGAGCTACAAAACATTTGTTAATGAGGAGACGATTTTTAAATCCCTGCTGAGATGGGCAGGATTTGAACTGATGACCTATGTTGAAAGGCTCTATAACTCATTAGCAATGCCCTGAGGCACCCAGTCCCCTATCAGCAGTAATGCATTACCTGTGAGCATCAGGCTGCTTTTTGTACAGATCAATGTGTTGAATCAACTTCTGATCTTTTCGGAAAGTACACAAAGGTACATCTCCACTGCAATGAGATGGCTACGGCTGGCCCGTGTCAGCTGACGCAGGCTAATGGGCTATTTAATTGCAGTGTAGAGTAGGATTCTCCTGGAGTCTGCCGTCATCGAAGATTAATTTTAATTAAATATTATGTCATGTGATGAAGCCTCCAGGAATACGTCCAACCAAAATTGGCAACCCTAGTGTAGAGGTTCGGGCTTGGGCTGCAGCCTGATCTCTGGGACCCTCCATCCTCTCAGGATCCTGGAGCCCAGGCTTCTGCCCAAGTCCAAACATCTGCATCGCAATTAAACAGCCCTTTAGCCTGAGTCCAAATCAGCTGGCACAGGCCAACCGCGGGTGTCTAATCGCAGTGTAGACATACCGGAGAGGGTCTCCCAGTCTCTGGACACATAGGCAAAGTCTCCCACACAATGCTCTCAGTCTCAAACACTTTAGATTGGCCACACTCTATTCTTAAAGGGACAAGCCCATTAACTGGATACAAGTAATAAAAATACAGTAGTAAATAAGGATTGTGAAGGGCACAGAATTATGAAAGGCAGTCAGTGGAGAAGCTAGGACTAGAAATCATGGCCTCTGGGTTTGTAGGTTAGTCAACCTTCTACTAGGCTACAGGGCACTATGAGGGCAGTCTTCTGTCTCCACCCCCGACCCTCCCCAAAATTGGACAAAGGCTGCAGCTTTTTATGTCAGAGGCAAAAATCATATGCCTTACAATAAAGTTGTGAGAGTTGGCAATGTTGGGCATGCTTCTGTGGAACGGATAGCCTGCGTGATATAGTACATGTATCCTCACAAAGCTAAGCAGGTCCTTCCACTCTGGGTGAACTACTAATGAGCCAATCTAACGGAGAGCCGTAAGGTGCTCTGCATTTATCTATACGTCTTACATTTTTCTTTTATTAGCTTCAGACAGTGAGCGTATAGAGAGAACAGTGACAATGCCAGACATTACTGTCAATCTCCACATTCCTACAGCAACTAAACAGTGTCGCCTCTTGATGTTCAAGTCTGCATTTTCATTAATATTGCTACGACCTCTGCAACAAAATGAACACGCCTGTGAAAAGGGGGTGGATTATAAAAGCTTCAATCATGTTGAACCAAATCTTCTCATATTTTCGTCTGTCCAGCCCCAATGGAAGAGGCTGCGTCAGTGTAAACAGAATTTGGCCCAAATCCACTTTATTTGTGGCATAAGGGATTAGGAAGTGCGGGTGGTACTTGGATGCTGCACTGATGTACTGAGATGCTAAAGCAATGAGTGTCCCTGTAAAGCAGACTATAAATAAAATATCCAAATGGTTTAAGTCAATAGAGCACACATACGAATCCAAGCATAGTATCTGGCCCATAAAATGGAAAACCAGCATCAGCTCTAACCACAACACAAATGGATACAATTTTGTCAGGTCCAAATACAAAAAAGCAAATGAAAATGACAGAGCCAGAACGCTACAACTTCAAAGAGTATCTGCAATAGACATCAAAATATTTCCAGAAATTATAGAACAACATCCTTGAAGATAAGTGACTGAGACGTATAAACCTGTTAAGGTAATTAAATTGTCCAGCGTAGCAAAGGTAAAATATAGTACAAAAGTTGAGCTGTTAAAAAGTGATCTGCTACCTGGATTAACTTCCTGTGTAAAACACCTTCTAATTAACTACAGCATCCCTCTTAAATGAATGCCCACTGAAGGAATAGATTTTCTGCTTTGCAGAGTGATGAGTTAATCGTATTTGTGCCATGCACAAATCCAGGCAGGTTATCTTGCCAGACAGATTAGTGAATGAAGTCTAAGGCTGTGAGTTTGTCACAGAGGTCACGGATTCCATGACTTTCCAGGGCCACCGTGACTTCTGCAGCAGCCAGCATCAAGAGTTTGGGTGTGGGAGGGGGCTCAGGGCTGGGGCGTGGAAGGGGGTGAGGGCTCTGAGTGACACTTACCCAAGGGGGCTCCCTGGAAGTGGCAAAATCCCACGGCTCCTAGGCAGAGGTGCGGCCAGGGGGCTTTGCACACTGCCTCCGCCCACAGGCACCACTCCCACAGCTCCCATTGGCCGTGGTTCCCAGCTGCCGAACTTGGGGCGGCAGCAGTGCACAGAACCCCCATGGCTGCCCTATGCCTAGGAGCTGAGGGAGGGGGATGTCGCCGCTTACGGGGAGGCACGGAGATGGGTAGGGAGCCTGCCAGCCCAACCACCCACCCCCCAGCACCCACAGTGCTCCTGGGCCGCCCCCCCCAGTACCCCCAAACCACCAGCACCCCAGGATTTAGTCAGGGGTATATAGTACAAGTCATGGATATGTCATGGCTGTGAATTTTTGTTTACTGTCCGTGACCTGTCCATGACTTTTACTAAAAATACCCGTGCCTAAAACATAGCCTTAACGACGGCACCTTGACGGCACCAGTCTGAATGCCTCGCACCTTCATGCCAAATAAGTTCTATAAAACGTGTGGCATGTGAAATGACTCAATAATTGAGCAAATCTGCTCCCTCATGAACAGCCCTCAAATTGCTGCGAGAAGTAAAATGAAAGCAGGACACTCTAGTCCTCAGGAGGATACTCAGCTGAACTTTATGCAGTCAGGACAGTGAAGTATTTGCACATAGTGCTGAGCCACACCTTTCCATTTCAATTTGAGGTTTTAAAGCAAGGCTTATTAATTTATGATCAACCAGGGAATGGAACAGACTTCTGAAAATGGTGGTGAAATCAAACACACTAGCTTTTTCTAGTCCTCGCTTGATGAGCTCCTATCCGAGATGGTCTAGGAGTTTTGCTAATAAGGAAGACCCTGCAAAGCAGGCAGGTCTAGGCAACCTATCATGAGTCTCTTTTGTGAAAGAGGCAGACTCTGAACAAGCTAGAATATGTGAACAAAAGTGAACTTCAACCTGACTCTTTCATCCTATGGTAGATCCCTTCTATGGCAGGGTTCCAGCACCCTATGGTCTGGATGGTACCCCTCCTAACCCTAATTGTTCTGTGATTGAGTCTAAAAATATTTTAAATTCTCTAATAAGGCCCTTGGCCTGGTAGCTGAAACAAGATGAACAATTATGTTCAAGCAAAGCTATTCCTCAAGAAGAAAATAAAAAGAAATGTTTGCAGCCACACATACACACTCACACTCTCTCTCTAAATCCATTAACAGATTTTAAAGTCTGAATTGACTATTATGACCATCTAGTCTAGTCTGACCCTCTGCATAACAAAGGCCATAGAAACTCACACAGTAATTGCTGCGGTGGAGGAATTATTCGTCTCTAGTATATAAATGAACACTACCCAACCCAACAACTTCGGAGGGAACTGAAGCATATATTTTAGAAAGACATTCACAGTCTTGACTTAAAGACTCCAAGTGGCACATGCACACTAGAACACAACAGTGGTGCTGAACAAGTGGGCCTGATTCTACACTCACTCAGAAGTAACGACGCTGAAGTCAGTGGAATTACACCAGTGTAAGATGGGTCTAAATCAGAGACAGGTCTAAGTCAGAGACAGGCCTCACGTCTTCAGCAGTTTAGACATCATGAAAAAAGGAACAGAAATTATTTGCTTTATAGGAAATTATTATTTAATCTGAAACTTAAACTGGGGACATGGAAGATTCAATATTTCAAAATGCCTATATTATTATGCCTCTGTACACTGATTGTCTGTTCATCACCATTTTAGCTGAGTGCCTTTTCTACATATTCCAAAAGAAAAGGCTTAATTTGTACCAGAGCATGGCAGGGCTGAGCCCCACACCTCTAGGCTTGGCAATTCATAGCCCCAGCACGTGTGAGCTCCCGGCCAGCAGTCACACTCTCTGGCTGACCAGCTCTGAAGGCAGTGTTGCCGCTAGCACCAGCGCAGAAGTAAGGGTGGCAATACACACCATACCATGCCACCCTTAATTCTGCGCTGCTGCTGGCGACAGTGCTGCCTTCAGAGCTGGGCGCCCGGTCAGCAGCCGCTGCTCTCTGGCAGCCTCGCCAGCGCTTAATTTGTGCCAGGACTTGCCAGGGCTCAGCCCAGCACCTCTTTCATTACAAATTAAGCACTGCAGAAAGCCCTTCAAAATAAAGACTATTTCCCTTACATATTAATTCTAGCAGTTGTCCTCTCTCTCTCTCATTTCAAGACATCTCTGGATACAGATTGACTGACTTTGTCCACCAAGTATTCTGCATGTCATTCTCTTAGACATCTATGACTTTCAATTATGTGACACTGTCAGCTGTATATAAGATTGCCGCTTCAACCCTTTCTTTTAAGAATACATTTCTCATGAGTACCTGAGCTCTCCTCTTTCTTGTGCAGAGGGGACTCAGATTTGGGAAGAAAGGAATTTACTGAGATTTATATTTTCTCCCTGTTCTTCTGCAGTACTTTGACTTTATCCTTCAAATCTGGTGATTTGAATATCACTGTTCTACCAGATGCACCATTTGCCTGTTTCCTGTTTCTATTGCTCTTTCTACAAAGCACTGGTCATCTTCCTTATTTAAATGCAGTGTTTTAGCCAACCAATTATCAAGAAAGGCAATTAAGTTTCCTTTTTCTACATTTTCTAGTCATCCCAGTAGCCTGACATACTCACAGGCTTGATTTTCCAAAATCTCTACCTTACAGTGTAGAGCAGGGGTCGGCAATGTTTGGCACATGGCTCACCAGGGTAAGCACCCTAGCGGGCCTGGCCAGTTTATTTACCTGCTGGCGCGGCAGGTTCGGCCGATCACGGCCCCCACTGGCCGTGGTTTGCCATCCCGGGCCAATGGGGGCGGCGGGAAGCCGTGGCCAGCACATCCCTCGCCCATACCACTTCCCGCCGCCCCCATTGGCCCGGGGCGGCGAACCACGGCGAGTGGGGGCTGCGATCGGCCAAACCTGCCACGTCAGCAGGTAAATAAACTGGCCCAGCCCGCTAGGGTGCTTACCCTGGTGAGCCACGTGCCAAACGTTGCCGACCCCTGGTGCAGAGCCTTATTTTCAGAGATTTGTTGATTCCAAGGCCAGAAAGAACCGTTATGATTATCTAGTCCAGCAATGCTCAAACTTCACTGCGACCCTCTTCTGACAATAAAATTAGTACATGACCTAGGGGTGGGCCTGAGCCCCACCATCCCAAGTCAGGTGGAGAAGGGGCCAGAGCCCAAGAACCACCACACTGGGTGGGGGTGGAGCTAGGGCTTCAGCTTCATCCCCAGGCCCCAGCAAGTCTAATGTGACCCAACCTGGGGTCCCGACCCACAGTTTGAGAACCACTGGTCTAGTCTGACCTCTTGTACAACCCAGACCATAAAACTTCCCCAAAATAATTTCTAGAGACTATCTTTTAGAAAAAACATCTAATCTTGATTTAAAAATGGTCAGTCATGGAGAATCCACCAAGAGCCTTGGGAAATTGTTCCAATAGCTAAGTACTCTCACCATTAAATATTTACGCACATTTGTCCAGCTTCAACTTCTAGCCATTGGGTCATGTTATACATTTCTCTGATCAAATGAAGAGTCTATTATTAAATATTTGTTCCCCATGTAGATACTTCTCACCTGTGATCAAGTCACCTCGTAACCTTCTCTGGCCTGGTCTACACTACGGGTTTAGGTCGACTTTAGCAGCGTTAAACCGAATTAAGCCTGGACACGTCCACACAACGAGGCCCTTTCTTTCGACTTAAAGGGCCCTTTAAACCGGTTTCTTTACACCACCTCCGACGAGGGGATTAGCGATAAAACCGGCCTTTGCGGGTCGGAATTGGGGTAGTGTGGACGGAATTCGATGTTATTGGCCTCCGGGAGCTATCCCACAGTGCTTCATTGTGACCGCTCTGGACAGCGCTCTCAACTCAGATGCACTGACCAGGTAGACAGGAAAAGACCCGCGAAGGTTTGAATTTCATTTCCTGTTTGCCCAGCGTGGAGAGCACAGGTGACCACGCAGAGCTCATCAGCACAGGTAACCGTCATGGAGTCCTCCCAGGATCGCAAAAGAGCTCCAGCATGGACCGAACGGGAGGTACGAGATCTGCTCGCCATATGGGGAGATGAAGCAGTGATAGCTGAACTCCGTAGCAGTAAAAGAAATGGAAAAGTATTAGAAAAGATCTCCAAGGCCATGAAGGACCGAGGCCATAACAGGGACACACAGCAGTGCCGCGTGAAAATTAAGGAGCTACGGCAAGCCTACCACAAAGCCAGAGAAGCAAACGGAAGGTCCGGGGCAGAGCCGCAAACTTGCCGCTACTACGCGGAGCTGCATGCGATCCTAGGGGGTGCAGCCACCACTACCCCAACCGTGTGCTATGACTCTCTCACTGGAGAAACACACAGGGAAGACGGTTCGGGGAACGAGGAAGATGACGATGGAGGTACTGTAGGTAGCTCACAGCAGCAAGGAAGCGGAGAAACCGGTTTCCCCAACAGCCAGGATATGTTTGTGACCCTGGACCTGGAACCAGTAACCCCCGAACTCACCCAAGACCCTCAGGGCACACAGGAGACCTCTGGTGAGTGTAACTTTGTAAATATTTGTAAACATTACAAAAAAAAGCAAGCAAGTCTGTTAACGTGTATGGGGATGGAGCGGAAATCCTCCAGGGACATCTCCAGAAAGCTCTCCTGGTTGAAATGGGGTGATTTTATTAAGGGGGACATTCAGAGGCGCCCGTTCCTGCTCTTCTGACCAGAAATGTTCCCCGCTGTTAACCACGCGGTGGGGGGGAGGGGTGAAGTGATCATCCCAGAGAATCGTGTGTGTGTGTGTGGGGGGGGGTGGTTTACTTGTGTTTGTGCCGCATGTTAACCGGGAAACCGCAGCCCCCTCCTTTTACATTGAAACCCCATTTTAAATGGACAACCCAATTCATCCTTGATATGGGAAATGCGCTGCTGTTTGCAACCTTTCCCGCATGTTAAGAAGGTTAAAAAAGCCAAAACACTGTGGCCTACGATGGCTGCCTGCAAGCCGAAATATGCGACCTTGTAATGAAAGAGTGTACCCATTGTTCCCTAAAATGTGTCTTTTTTAACCACCTCTCCCTTCTCCTCCACCAGCTGCAAATGTTTCTCCTTCGCAGAGGCTCGTGAACATTAGAAAGAGAAAACGTAAGACGAGGGACGAGATGTTCACGGAGCTGCAGATGTCCTCCCATGCTGATAGAGCACAGCAGAATGCGTGGAGGCAGTCAATGTCGGAGATGAGAAAAGCCCAATATGAACAAGAGGAGAGGTGGCGGGCTGAATCGCGGGAAGAACAGAGCAAGTGGCGGGCTGAAGACGATAGGTGGCGTCAGCTTGCAGACAGACGGCAAGAGGCAATGCTCCGTCTGCTGGAGCATCAAAGTGATATGCTCGAGCGTATGGTTGAGTTGCAGGAAAGGCAGCAGGAGCAGAGACCGCCGCTACAGCCCCTGTGTAACCAACAGCCCTCCTCCCCAAGTTCCATAGCCTCCTCACCAAGACGCCCAAGAACACGGTGGGGGGGCCTCCGTCCACCCAGTCACTCCACCCCAGATGATCGCCAAAGCATCAGAAGGCTGGCCTTCAATAAGAGTTAAAGTTTTAAAATGCAGTGTGTCCTTTTCCATCCCTCCCCCCCCACCCATCCCAGGCTACCTTGGCAATTATCCCCCTACCTCTGTAAGGAACTAATAAAGAATGCATGAATGTGAAAAAACAATGACTTTATTGCCTCTGCAAGCGGGAGGGGAGGGGAGGGTGGGGTGGGGTGGTTGG
Organism: Trachemys scripta elegans; assembly: GCF_013100865.1. Taxonomy (NCBI): domain Eukaryota; kingdom Metazoa; phylum Chordata; order Testudines; family Emydidae; genus Trachemys; species Trachemys scripta. The sequence goes on along the minus strand of NC_048310.1, from coordinate 28,729,002 downwards.
TTTACAGGGAAGTAGAGTGAACCGGGGGGGGGGGGGGGGGTGGGGGGTTCATCAAGGAGAAACAAACAGAAGTTTCACACAGTAGCCTGGCCAGTCACAAAACTCGTTTTCAAAGCTTCTCTGATACGCACCGCGCCCTGCTGTGCTCCTCTAACTGCCCTGGTGTCTGGCTGCGCGTAATCAGCGGCCAGGCGAGTTGCCTCAACCTCCCACCCCGCCATAAAGGTCTCCCCCTTACTCTCACAGATATTGTGGAGCGCACAGCAAGCAGCAATAACAATGGGGATATTCTTTTCGCTGAGGTCTGAGCGAGTCAGTAAGCTGCGCCAGCGCGCTTTTAAACGTCCAAATGCACATTCCACCACCATTCGGCACTTGCTCAGCCTGTAGTTGAACAGGTCCTGACTCCTGTCCAGGCTGCCTGTGTACGGCTTCATGAGCCATGGCATTAAGGGGTAGGCTGGGTCCCCAAGGATCACGATAGGCATTTCAACATCCCCAATGGTCACTTTCTGGTCCGGGAAGAAAGTCCCTTCCTCCAGCTTTCGAAACAGAGCAGAGTTCCTGAAGACGCGAGCATCATGTACCTTTCCTGGCCATCCCACGTTGATGTTGGTGAAACGTCCCTTGTGATCCACCAGGGCTTGCAGCAGCATTGAAAAGTACCCCTTGCGGTTTACGTAGTCGGTGGCTTGGTGCTCCGGTGACAAGATAGGGATATGGGTTCCGTCTATGGCCCCGCCACAGTTTGGGAATCCCATTTCAGCAAAACCATCCACTATTGACTGCACGTTGCCCAGAGTCACTACCCTTGCTATCACCAGGTCTTTCATTGCCCTGGCAAATTGGATCACAGCAGCCCCCACAGTAGATTTGCCCACTCCAAATTGATTCCCGACTGACCGGTAGCTGTCTGGCGTTGCAAGCTTCCACAGGGCTATCGCCACTCGCTTCTCAACTGTGAGGGCTGCTCTCATCTTGGTATCCTGGCGTTTCAGGGCAGGGGAAAGCAAGTCACAAAGTTCCATGAAAGTGGCCTTACGCATGCGAAAGTTTCGCAGCCACTGGGAATCGTCCCATACCTGCAGCACGATGCGATCCCACCAGTCTGTGCTTGTTTCCCGGGCCCAGAATCGGCGTTCCACGGTATCAACCTGCCCCAGTGACACCATGATTTCCACATTGCTGGGGCCCGTACCTTGTGTGAGGGCTGTGTCCATGTCAATTTCCTCATCACTCTCGTCGCCGCGCTGCAATCGCCTCCTCGCCTGGTCCGGGTTTCGCCTTGGCATGTTCTGGCTCTGCATATACTCCAGGACAATGCGCGTGGTGTTCATAGTGCTCATAATTGCCGCGGTGATCTGAGCGGGCTCCATGATCCCAGTGCTAGCTATGGCGCCTGGTCAGAAAAAAGGCGCGAAAGTAGTATCTGATGGACCAGGAGAAGGAGGGCGGGAGGGAGGGAGGGAGGGCCGAGTGACGACATGGCGTACAGGTACAGGAACAGGGAGAAACACAAACAACTGTCACACAGAATGGTCCCCCCAAAGATTAAACTGGAAACCCTGGGCTTAGCAGGCCGTTGATTTCACGGAGGAAGGGGAAGCAAATGAACACAGAACAAATCTATTTTTTACATCTTAAGGTGGCAGCCGACGCTGCAGCATGAGTGACAGCCATACCAGTATGACGACGATGGGTACCAATCATAATATGCCATCATCTGCCAAAAGGCAAGGGGCTGCTGCTGTGTAGCAATGCAGCCCCACGTCTGCCAGCCCCACGTCCGCCAGCACCCAGCATCGCCCTCGGCCTCTTCTGGGTGCTTAGCAGACAATATTGGGCAATTGGCAGAAAATAGTATATTATGACTGGTAACCGTCATCATCGAAACAGTAGCATGTCTGCCCAGGTGGCCATGATTGACAGCCATACCAGTACGACGACGATGGGTACCAGTCATAATATACCATCGCCTGCAAGGGGCTGGTGCAATGCAGCCCTACGGCTGCCAGCCCCACGGCTATCACTCATGCTACACCGTCTACCGCCAAAAGGCAGTTAGCAGCTGCTGCTGTGTAGCAATGCAGTCCCACGTCTGCCGGCACCCAGAGGACATATGGTGACGGTGAGCTCAGCTGAGCTGAGCGGGCTCCATGCTTGCCGTGGTATGTTGTCTGCACAGGTAACCCAGGTAAAAAGGCGCGAATCTATTGTCTGCCGTTGCTGTGACGAGGGGGGAGGGGCCTGACGACATGTACCCAGAACCGCCCGCGACACTGTTTTGCATCATCCGGGCATTGGGATCTCAACCCAGAATTCAAAGAAAAGGCGCGAACCGCTTCTCGGCTCGAGCTGTGGCGCAAACGTAGTATCTGACGGCCTAGGGGAAGGAGGGAGGGGGGCCGAGTGACGACATGGCGTACAGGCACAGGGAATTAAAATAAAGAACGGTGGCTGTGCATCAGGGAGAGACACAAACAACTGTCACAGACTGGTCCCCCCCAAAGATTAAACTGAAAACCCTGGGTTTAGCAGGCCGTTGATTTGACGGAGGGAGGGGGAAGCAAATGAATACAGAGAAAATCTATTTTTTTACATCTTAAGACGACGGTGCAGCGTGACTGATAGCCCTCGGCATCTTTCTGGGTGCTTGGCAGCAAATACGGGGCGGTGTATGACGATGGTCTTCAGGCCTATTGCACGAGCTGCTGCTCAGGGAAGACTCTGCTAACGTGCGATGACCCGACTTGTAATAGGCCGGCTAACAGTCATAATACACCATTTACTGCCAAAAGGCAAGCCCCACGGCTGCCAGCACCCAGATCGCCGATGAAGGCTACCAGTCTACTGCACCGTCTACCGCCAAAAGGCAGTTAGCAGCTGCTGCTGTGTAGCAATGCAGTCCCACGTCTGCCGGCACCAAGAGGACATATGGTGACGGTGAGCTCAGCTGTGCTGAGCGGGCTCCATGTTGTCTGCACAGGTAACCCAGGTAACCCAGGTAAAAAGGCGCGAATCTATTGTCTGCCGTTACTGTGACGGGGGAGGGAGGGGCCTGACGACATGTACCCAGAACCGCCCGCGACACTGTTTTGCATCATCCGGGCATTGGGATCTCAACCCAGAATTCCAAGGGGCGGCGGAGACTGCGGGAACTGTGGGATAGCTGTGGGATAGCTACCCATAGTGCAATGCTCCGGAAGTCGACGCTAGCCTCGTACTGTGGACGCGGTCTGCCGACTAGAGCACCTAGAGCATTTTATTGTGTGGACATACACAATCGGCTGTATACAACCGATTTCAATAAAACCGGCTTCTATAAATTCGAAATAATTTCGTAGTGTAGACATACCCTCTTTGTGAAGCTAAATAGATTGAGCTCTGAGAGTCTATCATTATAAGGCCTTACAGATTTCTAATCCTGTAATCATTCTCATGGCTCTTCTGTGAACCCTGTCCAGTTTATCAACATCTCTCTTTAGAAGGCTGTTAGGTTAAAATGCTTGATCTCTCTTTCTATTTTGATCTTGAAAGTCCTTCTCTGTCTATGTTACTTGTTTTCCCATTTTTCTTTATATTCTTATTTATCATTTGTATTGTGGTAGCACCTACAGGTCCCAAATGAGAACAGGCTTCATTATGTTGGGCATACTGAGTCTCTGCCCAGAACTAAGGCACAGAGATGTAACTGACTTTCCCAAGGTTAAAAAGGAAGTCTGTGGCAGACCTGTGAAAATAAGCCAGGTCTCCCGAGTCCCTGTCCAGTGCCTTAACCACAGGGCCATGCTTGTTCTCAGTCTTGGTACCCGGCACCTATTTGGTCTAGCTTTATATCTATACCAGTAATAATCTTTTTAATTGCTCTAGGACCTGATCATCCTTTGTCACTGTAGCCTCCAAGACCTGGTTCTTGGATGCCAAAGATGGAATTTCACTAGCCCGTAAGTATTCCAGTGTAAGAACAAATAAACAGAGCTCACTGGAATCCACGCTCCCCATATCAGCACCCCAGCGCCTCCAAAGAAGGGGAGGGGGAAAGAAGAATTTAATTTGATATTAAATATCAAAGAACCTAGAAAACATACGCTATAAGCATAGAAAATGTCCCTTCTCAGCATGGGTGAGATATTATTTTCCACAAAAACACATTTACTACTGTATGTCTTATATGAAAAAACCTCCACGAACCCCAGCCTGGAGCATATAATGGTTTATGCAACAAATACTTGTGAAATGCCTACTTAAAAAGTTAAACCCCCTGGAGGGCTTGTGAATCTTTTAGTTATAATGTACCCATGGAGGATTTTATTTTGTATCCGCCTAGCCCGAAGTTAAGAGTACTTTCTGAACATGTTTGCTTTACGTGAAGCTAAAATCTGGGTTACTTGGGGGAGGGCAGAGGAGAGTCTAATAAATCTTACAATATACTTCTTGGCAAGAAAACTACTTACTGGTGTCATGAAGAAACAACTTTACTGCTCTCTAAAGAAATATTGGTTTCAGAAGTTACTATTGTATTCAAGACACATGGAAGCGGCATTAAATCAAGCTGTGAAAAGTACTGGGGTTACACTTAAAAAAAAAAATCCTGAAACAGATCCTGACATATGAAGAAAAAGGAAAAAGTTTCTGAGGCTTCCATAAATTCTAAGAAGAGGAAGTTTAAAACCTGGGTGTTCTGTTTCTTAAGTCACATTCCACAAGGAAACAGATTGGTTTCATGTATATACTTTTACTACTCAAACTTTAGTGCTTTTTTTATTTTTACTTCTATTTTCACAGAGTTTTTTATATATATAGCAATTTAAGGAGCGCCAAAACTCTACAGCATTGCTAAAATAGAGAGAATGCATTGGCTCAGAGGAGATCATCTACAGAATACTGTTTTATTCACATCTGGGTAAATGCCCTCAGCTGTTAGCCCACACCACTACTACTAGGTGTCCTAGTTACTACAGCAATGTCTTGTCATTTAATTAACTCAGACAAGATCAATCAAGGCCACAGACAGCAGGAAAGTGTGCTGTCAGCTGCCTATGTGCCTCAGTCTCCTCCCACCAGCAATCCAGAGGAGAAAAACTGGAAGGCCCAAACTCTAAGGGGAAAAAAAGAAACACCACACAGAATGAAGGGAACTTAGAACTTGTGAACAGAGGCAGATTGAGGGGACAGGAAAGGAAGTAGTCTATCAACAGAACAGACAGCATAGGCAGGAGCAGAGCTACCTTCTCCCATAATGCCACACAGGTACCTCAACCTGTTCTCAAGGGACCATATGTACTGGGGGGGGGAAGGTGAATTTATTCTCCTGGCCCATTCATTCCCCTGCTTCTCTGCAGAAGGTGTCCATCAGTCAACACCAACTGCCACAGCCCCTATTCGATAGTATACTGCTTCCCAGAAAACAGTTTCCCCAGTATTAGCTATTTGAACATACCCATGTAGTGAGCTAGGAATCATGGATCTGCTCCTGTAACCTTTACTCACAGATCCCATTGAAGTCAAGCGAATAATTTATGAGAGTAAAGTTAGTCATACAAGTAAGGGCTATTCGTGTGGGTTAGAGTTGCATGACTGGGCCCTAGTTCACTCTATATGCTTAACTTTCAAGACTCTCTTTTTTCCTAACAGAGGTGTAAGGATATTTGGGATTTGGGCCAAATTCTACTCTGTTATACATGTGTAAATCTGGAGTAACTTCATGATTTATGTGGAGCTACTCCAGATTTGTATCTTTGTAAGAGAGCATAATCTGTCCCAAAATATGTAGGGATTGCTTGTTCAGTGCTGAAATGCAGCCACCTCTAGGCTGGAACACAATAGCTATTTAACAGTGTACAGCATCATTACAAACCCAGATTATTTTTCTTCAGAGGGACGGGACTCAAAATTACTTAGAGAATATTTAAAATGTATGCGTTGCATTAAAAAAACTGTATATTGTTTTAAATTAGGAAGAAGTCTAATTTGGTCTTTAAGGTGTTGCATTTTTGCCCTCATCCCCCATCCCACTGAAAAGAAAAAATAAATAATGCCTGACTTGTATTCTCTCACATTGTTTGGACTAAACTGCAGGGATTTTGAAGACTTTCATCTAATGTTCCAAAATATCTTGCTGCTGATGTATCCAGCTGTAAACTCCTTTACTGATTGCTATAATTTGAAATTAACAAAATGACAGATTTTTTAAAGCTTTCAAATCCAAAGAAAAGTTTAATGAAAACTTTAATATAATTGTCTCTGCTCTGCATGTTACAATTAATATTAAATGTCAAGATGTTACTACCACAGAAAGCACACTTCTTTTGATGGCAACACTGATTATCTCAAACTACCTGGGATACAGGATACTTGTGTTCTTGTTTTATTTGGTGGTATTTCTTTTTAATCCCTCTTTTACTTTGAAAGCTAATATAATGCACTTAAGAACTAAGGGTTGGTAACTTTTTTGTCACTTGGAAGAATAGGTCTAAAGCCATTTGCCTTGTGATCTAGTCTTCCAAATTGACAAAATGTACCAACCTTAGTTCTTCAGTGTATTACATTAGCTTTTTAAATTAAAGAGGATTAAAAAGAAACACCACCAAATAAAACAAAAACAAGTATCCTGTATCCCAGGATACTCTGAGATAAATTACCAAATTAAACAAGAAAATACCAGACATACTGGCTTTAAGTCCAGTTTTATCTCCTAATTATTAAAAATGTATGCTGCCAAATGCACCAACCTTTACAACAACAACAAAATCAGATCCAACTTTGCAAAAATGTTTACTGGAGAGGTCTAAGCTGAAGGCTCATTTTATAAACTTGGAAGCAGTTCCAGAGCTAATGCTATACATCTCAAAGGAACTAGATAAACTCACACACACTTACATTTTATATAACAACAACAGCAACAAATCTAAAAACACCAACAGTCTTCGTCCAAAAAACGTAAAAGGTTTTACAGCCGAAGCAGCAAGATTGCAGTAATGACTTGTTCTTATCAGAGAAATTTCCGCTAATAAGCACAAACAAAATTTTTGGCAGAAATATGCTAACCCTTGTGTGTCAAGAGAGAGAAGGAAAAACAGGCTAGATCTCAAGAGGTCAAAACAATCACTTGTTCCATACAACAAAGCAAATGTTTTGCCAATTTCAAGAAGAGTCTTGTAGGACAAAGGTTCAATCCCTTCCATATCGTCTCTAGTTTCCATGGTTTTCATTTGGAAATTGAAGCCAAATGGCATCTAACAATGTGAGATTTAAATTTCCTGTCTTGAAGAGTGTGTGTGAGAGTGAAAGAGAGAGAATATGAATGAGACACAGACAACAGACAAACTACATTCCAAGAGACAAGCATATGTAGTGTTTTCACTTTCTACTTAAAGAAGTAAAAAGATTCTAGATGGCTCAGGAGATTAATACGAGAGACAGATTCTTTCACTTCCAGCCTGCTTTTTAATACCTGGCCTGGTTAATGGTGTTTGAAAGTTATTATCCTGTAGGTGGCCTGTGTTAAAAGATCTAAGTCGCTTGGTATACTCGGCACCAGCAAGCAATAAATGTTCTGTGAGTGTTCCAGGGCTGGAGCACCCATGGAAAACAATTAGCAGCCAAGCTCCCCCATGTGTCTCAGTGCCTCTTGCCTGCTGGCGGCCCCGCTGACCAACTCCTCCCCCTCCCTACCAGCACCTCCTGCCTGCTGCGATCAGCTGTTCTGCAGCATGCAGGAGGCGCTGGGAAGGAGGAGGAGGAGCAGGGACAGGGTGCACTCGGGGGAGGGGGCGGAAAGAGGTGGGGAAGAGATGGAGCGGGGGGTAGGACCTGGGGGGAAGGGGTGGAGCAGGGGTGGGAAGAGGCGGGGCAGGAGTGGAATTTGGGGGAAAGGGTGGAGTGGAGGAGGGTGTTGAGCACCACCACCCCCGGGGTATAGAGGAAGTCGGCATCTATGCTAAGTGTAAATGTGTACATCTAGGAACAAATATTGTAGACCGTACCTACAGGATGGGGCACTCTAATTCTGAAAAAGATTTGGGGGTCATGATGGATAATCAGCTGAACATGGGTTCCCAGGGTGACGCTGTGGCCAAAAGACCTAATACGATTCTGGGATGCATAAACAACACAATCTCAAGTTGGAGTAAAGAGATTATTTTACCTCTTTTTTTGTTAACCACTGCTGGAATACTCAGTCCAGTTCTAGTGCCCGCAATTCAAGAAGGATGTTGATAAATTGGAGAGGGGTCAGAGAAGAGACATAAGAATAATTAAAAGTTTAGAAAAACATGATTTATAGCAATAGACTCAAGAAGCTCAATCTATTTAGCTTAACAAAGAGAACGTTAATTACAGTCTGTAAGTATCTATGTAGGGAACAAATATTTAACAATGGGCTCTTCAATCTAGCAGGAAAGGGTGTAAGGCTGGAAGTTGAAGCAAGACAAATTCAGACTGGAAATAGGTGTACATTTTTGACAGCGATGGTAATTAACCATTGGAATCAAGGGTCATCGTGGATTCTCCATGACAGACAATTTTTAAATCAAGAGTGGATGTTTTTCTAAAAGACATGCTCTAGGCATTATTTTGGGAAAGTTCTGTGGTCTGTGTTACACGGGAGATTGGACTAGATCAGAGGTTCTCAACCTGCAGCCCATGGACCACTTGCAGCCCAATCAGCAAACAGCTGCAGCCCATGTGACACCCTTAGGGCCATTCAGGTAGTAGTGGACGCGGTCCTCACAACACATTGCATAAATAGGTTGAGAACCATTGGACTAGAGGATCACAACAGTCCGTTCTGGTTGTAGAATCTCTGAATAAAGAATGAAAGGCAACCATCCAACCAACCAACACAATAGCAACCTGTATTAGCGAGACAATTAAACTCTTTTTATACCTTTTTTTTTTTTTTTTGCGAATGATACATGTCCAACCTGGAAGAAAGAACATGGCAATACACAGAGGGCTTTACTCTCCTACCAGTGCACATACATAACTGCCATTTTAATGCAAAGAGGCTTTGCCGTCACATATAAAGGGGAATATACCTGTGGAAAAGAACAACTATGGGTGGGATTTTCTGCAATGTTCACTCTAACTGTTCCCATCCAAGTCAACCACTGGGAATATAGTTAGGTCAATATTGAGTATTTTTGAAAATCCCACCCTTAGTTTTTCCTCTCAAGTATCTTCAGTAAGGACCAAATCCTCCAGCCCTTCCATGCATGCACAAGGTCTGAAACTTAGCAAAAATACGTTTCTGCTGAGCTGGGATAATGGGAATTTGAATCTTACCTTAGATATTTGTGTGTACCCAAGTGTGATGTTATTCATTGCTTGCCCAGTGGTGAATAGAGAACAGATTATACACTGTCACAATTCCATGTTTAGAAGGATGCTGAAAATTCCCCTCTCTCTTATAAGTTCACACTCAGAGTTCTCAAGAATACATGTAACACCAACTGAAAGCTGTCACTCAGACCATTTCTCTGACTGATGACAGAGAGATGGATAGATATGGCTTGTAGTATTTACCCACTGCTCCCGTAGCACGCAAATAGATAGATAGATAGATACATACAGACACACACACACACCACAAGCCATTTTTAAAACAACTATTTCAATAATAAGTGGGTTCTCTACAATTATATTTTCTTCTCCTAAATACATAGATAGAGTCCTTTGCTCATCTCTGAATCCGGTTTTCATGGCTACATCATCATCAAGCAAAGTTCTGCCCAATAAAAACACTTCTGCAAAACTTAATAACTGCATCTACCACACTTTGTCTGAGATTCAAAAACCTTGGAAACTAAAAAATGGCAAGAGCAGAATTTATGTCAATTTAATGATGTCATGTCTATACATACAGTCCACCTTAATGTCATGATTAGTCTACTGCAAGTTCTACCCCATAGTAAACTTCCCACAGTAAAACAATGCCCACCCGCTAGCAGCTAGCGTTTGGCCACTATGGCTACTGAACTGCACTCTATTTAATGAATGATAGTAACCAGAATAAAAGCCACCAATGCTCGGGTCTGTTAACAGCTTCAAGTTCTTTGCAACACTCCCAGTAGGCCATATGTCAAGGTGACATTGCAAGTTGGTTTGTCGTCACCCTTTTCCTGCCCTTCCCAACATGTAGTTTCTCAATTTCAGTGACCTCTTAGCTGGTGCCTCAGCAACAGCACTATGGTTCCCTTTTAGTTATTCAGTCACTTTCAGGCCAACATTTTCTCTGTAATTTGTTAAGAGAATGAGAACCCACAAAACAGGGGAAACTACCCGTCATTGCACAACTTTTCTATGTACTATTTGAAGAACACTTCTACATTGGATGCATTTCAGAAATGTAGCTCTGAACTTGGATCACAACTAACTCTGCTTTGTATCATTTCCCAGGGTCATGCCTTAAAGGAGAAAAAATTCCACTTTCAGTCTCTCAATGGAACACAGACTCCTTACTGAAGGGTAAAACCTCATTTAAGTCTTACGTCCTTGACACAGACATACACATATGAACTGCAACACTAACCACAAAGTCAAATCACTTTACCTTTTCAATGGAAAAGCTTCAACTGCACAGGCCTACTTTGAAGATCTCTTTCATGAGACTCTCATAAATTAGAGATGGAAATACATTTCTCTGTAAGTACAGATCTTTCCCCTGTCCCACATGATACATTTTGTAAGATTTATTTCAGTTTTAAAAGCAAAATAGGATCTATCACTTCTTTTGAAAGACTACTCCACAACCTAAGATAGCTTCACTGTTAGGCAGTTTTTCCGAATATTCAACCTAAATTTTCTTTATTTCATTTTATATTCCAAGTTACACTTCTTTGTTGCAAACTCGTATCTAATTTGCTGCCTTCTATCACCTCCGTGTCTCTTTAAGCTCTGCTGCTTCCCAAGTTTCTCTCTCTTCTTTATTATCAATTTCCATATGGATTAGCTTGCCTCTTTCTAAAATGAATCTCCATTTCATTATTTTTTAAAAAAAATCTCAATTTTTCTAATTGCTCTAGGCCCCCTTTTATTACTTCTCCATCCTCGTTGCACTTCACAACAAAGTCTACTTTAGTATATCTGCAAATGTCATTAATATGATATTTATTTCCTCTTCCAAATCGTTCATGAATAGGTTAAGTAAGACCTAACCTAAAGACCCTGCAGAACTCCACTAGGAACCTCACCCTAAATCTGGTATATGGCTATTTACCATGTTTTCAGTCTCCATAACAAAGTTCCTACCAAACCAATCTGAATTAAATTTTCACTAAAGATATGCATGCATCCGAAGAAGTGGGTATTCACCCACGAAAGCTCATGCTCCAATACGTCTGTTGGTCTATAAGGTGCCACAGGACTCTTTGCTGCTTTTACAGATCCAGACTAACACGACTACCCCTTTGATAATAAAGATATTGTGATACACAATATCAAATGCCATCTTTACATATAAATACAATTATATCTACAATGTGTCCCCTCTCCATAATTTTTATTCCACAAAATCTGGCAAGTTGTATTCTTTATAGGTTAGTTCTCTTCTAGGTTTAGTTCTCTTCTAGATTTATATATTCACAATATTTGTTCCATTATATGACTAGAAATAAAAGTTTGGCTTATGGAACGGTTAATTGTCAGGATTCCTTCTCTTCCCTTGACTGAAAATAGACAGTAAGTCTGATTTCCCAACTCCATTCTTATGTAACTTTTCGTTTGTTCAGGACTTTTCAAAGTTAATTGCTAGTGGTACAGTGTATTCATTAGTAACTCTAGGATGTGTTATCAATTGGATGAATGTTCAGATTTCCCAGGTAGTCTCTCTGCATTACCAATGGAAACAGCTTGATGCAGAAGACCCATTTAAAAAGGGCAAACAAGTGAAAGTGTGTGGCTTCTTACCCAATGCTCAGGTACTTTCAATGTGGACAAGCCCATTGTATCAAAATATCTCTTCCCACAGATCTGTTACAACTGGAAGGGGAGAAGCACTTGCTGTTCCAGTGAAGAACAGGGAAGGGAGAAAGCATAAGACAGTTTCTGAAGAACAGATGTTTCCTGCAATGCTCCAAACTGAACAGCAAGTGACATCTCAGCTAGGGACCTATTCTAAATTCATTGATGTCACCCACCAACTTTCAACTAAGGCCAGGAGCGGTGGACGCTCCCTAAAAGTGGGGGGGCCACCGGCACCCAAACTGTGGCCCTGCCCGCTGCACCTCTCCTTCCCCAGAGGCCCCGTCCCCATGCCACACCTTCTGCTGAGACCCCACCCCCACACCATCCCTCCCCCTAAGACCTTTCCCACCCTTGTTCTTCTCTGCCCCCCACCCCTTTCGCTCACCCTTACAGCCAGTAAAAAGTGGAAGGGCCCACTTTTAAAAGTGATGGGGCCCTGGCCCCATGCCCCCCCCCATTCCAGCACCTCTGACTAGGGCCCTAGTGAGGGTTTCAAAAATCAGAAAACAGAACACGGTCACATTAAAATGCCTCTAAACAAGTAATTATTTTGAATAGGGCCTAATCCTGAAGCCTTTGCTGTCAACTGGAACAAGCCTGAGAAAGGGTACTAGGACTGGGCCCTATAGTGTGACTGCATGGTACCAGAATTATATGAGTAGATTAAATTGATGACTAAATGCCAAATATTAAAGAATCTATTTACACTGGCATCTGCAATTGACCCACACTATATTGCTCTCCATTACACAATTATTAATGGCCCATATCAGAGTCTACTGAAGCCAGTTGTAAAATCCCCTGTGAAAAGAGACATGGGCATGACTTCATCACATAACCACTGAACATTTTCACACATTATCATCCTCTGCTCAAAGTAAGCCTACTCCAGGATTATGTCAAGTGCTGCAGACCTGGACGGATACAATGGGTGATGTCCCACAACGGATCATGTCCAGGACCTGGCCAACTGTTCTTGTTTCCAGCTCATGCATTCATGTCTCACTCTCATTCATAAAGCACTAAGATTCAATCCAAAATTCCACACATATTTAAAACACCAACAGACAACCATATAATGTATTTCTCAAAAGAAAACTTAAACCAGGATTTTCCAACTGGATTTGCATGGATGGATTCTTAAATCCACAGGGAGTCCCGCTGCCTTCAATGGGGTTCAGTGTGGGTGAAAAGGTCAGCTTACATGGACACGTTGCAGGATCAAGTTTAATTAGCAAAAAAAAAAACATTCAATTTTCAGGGTAAGGTTTTTGGTTCTGTTTTTTAATAAACCAACTAGAAGCATTTGTGCAATGGAGCATAATGAGCTACAGAAGCCGAAGTAAAAGCAAAGAAATAAAATCCTTCTTAACAAAATGACATTTAATGGTAGAAGGACATGTCTTTTTTTTCTTTTACATGATGTAAAAGGAATGTAGTCTCATATTTTCACTTTGAGAGACTAAGCAGAGAGAGAATGATTTTACACAATTATTTAGATTTTTCTTTTACAAATATCTTGTTGCCCTTACACACCGGAGTGCTCAATGGGTTTGCTTATCAAAGCAGGGTCTGCTGGGTTTGGACCCTTGAAGACAAGAAATACTTTCTAAAATGAAAAATGCTCTGAAAAAGCAAGAATTCTGCTGCTAAAACACTGCATCCATAAGTTCTAAAGCCACATTTGAAATGTATCTCCCTGATAACTAGAGACAGACTCAAACCAAAACCACAAATATGGAGAAAGTTTGGATCCAGATCTGAATTTCACAGCTCACGTCCCATCTCCATTCTTAGCAATAGTTGGAAAATGCTTTTCAAACTTCTGCAGTATTTGCTCCATACACAAGAATTGTGTTTAATAGCACACCTCATGGGATTTGTTTTGATTAGTTGTCCAAGCCTTTGATTCAAAGTCTATAAATAGTTAGCTGCTGGACAGAAATGAAGACATGTGCCCTGATTGAGGCCTCCCTGCTCATGAGGTCATTTACCTTAATCCTGCTTAACTTTATTGGACTCTACACAACATATATCTTTGGCTGTAAAAGAAGTCATTTATACATCGTTCTTAGCCTTTCCTTATTCACAAACTGGAAATAGTGAAGCCAAATATATTTCCAGCGAACAATAATCTGAGCAGTTGGATAATAAGTATCAAGTCCATCCACGGGAATTCTTAATTGCTAGACAGGCAGGGGCATAAGTGCTGGAACGAGGGGTGCTGCCGCACTCCCTGCTTTGAAGTGGTTTCCATCATATCCAGGGTTTACAGTTTGGTTGAGTGGCTCTCAGCACCCCCCACTATACAAACTGCTCCAGCACCCCTAGCCGGGGCCAATTCCCTCAGATACAATCAACTGTAGAGTGTTTGCCCTGGTTACTATGGGGCAGGCTACATTGCGACTGTACGCTCAGCACTGAGCAAGGAATCGGCCGATTGCTGGGTTGCCCCTGCAGCAGCCTGGGATGGAGATTGTGACTCTGGTTTTCTCACTGCCCCAAAGAGGGAATAAACTGTGCACTGAGTCTACAGGCACATTATTCACTGCCCGACATGGTTTGCCACCAGGTGGGGGGGACTGGCTCCCCCTAGGGTTACCATATTTCAGGCTCCCAAAAAGAAGATACTGGGGGTGAGCTGGAGGGGGGTCCAGTTTGGAGTGCTGGAGGGGGGTACCTGCAGCAGGGGTACTCACTGGAGGTGGGGGGCAGTGCTACTACCTGTCACTGTGGCAGGGTGGTTGGCACAAGCCCAGGACCCAGTGCTAGTCATCAATCAGCACCTCCCTGTGGGACCCCCTCCCGGGGCTGGAAAACCTGGACATATGGTAACCCTAGCTCTTAACTCATTTACCGGGGGTGGGGGTGGGGGGGGAGAGTAGCAGCTCTGCTGAGCCTGTCCCCACTCCTGCAATGCTACTCATAGTGTGGTTCGCCAGCATCAGGGGATGCCTTACGCCTCCTTATTCCCTTGCAAGCCTATGCTAGCCAGGCCACGATGTGGCTTTATATTTCCCCACTAATGTTCAGCTATTGCACCATGTGGCATTTAAAGCAAGTTTACAGCCACAGAGACCTCTGTTCAAATGGAAACATCTAATTGATCTGTTTTGGAGATACAAAACAACTGGGGGGAAAACAATCTGAGAAAGAGGAATTTTCTGGTTCTGGGTCAAAAAGATTTCTTTCTTAGTCCTCACAGGGAAATTAAGAAAATTCAGCAAAGGTCTGATGCACAGACTAACTACAATTATTACAGCCAGATTGGCTGCACTCTCCAAAACCACACAGTTCTTGGAATAAAATCATCCCTATAATCCAATATTCATCAGAGAAGTTGTCTTTACTAATGCGCTGAAAGTGCCTAAAGATGCTATTAACTCCTTTACAGACAGACAAAATTTGTTTTAACTTTCCTAAGCTTTATATAAACAGGACAAGACACTTTTTTTTTAAAATCAAGCTTTCAAGTCAAGATGGGAATGCAGCTGACTATCACACCCTTGCATATCATAGAATCATAGAATATCAGGGCTGGAAGGGACCTCAGGAGGTCATCTAGTCCAACCCCCTGCTCAAAGCAGGACCAATTCCCAACTAAATCATCCCAGCCAGGGCTTTGTCAAGCTTGACCTTAAAAACCTCTAAGGAAGGAGATTCCACCACCTCCCTAGGTAACCCATTCCAGTGCTTCACCACCCTCCTAGTGAAAAAGTTTTTCCTAATATCCAACCTAAACCTCCCCCACTGCAACTTGAGACCATTACTCCTTGTTCTGTCATCTGCTACCACTGAGAACAGTCTCGATCCATCCTCTTTGGAACCCCCCTTCAGGTAGTTGAAAGCAGCTATCAAATCCCCCCTCATTCTTCTCTTCTGCAGACTAACCAATCCCAGTTCCCTCAGCCTCTCCTCATAAGTCATGTGCTTCAGCCCCCTAATCATTTTTGTTGCCCTCTGCTGGACACTTTCCAATTTTTCCACATCCTTCTTGTAGTGTGGAGCCCAAAACTGGACACAGTACTCTAGATGAGGCCTCAGCAATGTCAAATAGAGTGGAATGATCACATCCCTCGATCTGCTGGCAATGCCCCTACTTATACAGCCCAAAATGCCGTTAGCCTTCTTGGCAACAAGGGCACACTGTTGACTCATATCCAGCTTCTTGTCCACTGTAACCCCTAGGTCCCTTTCTGCAGAACTGCTACCTAGCCATTCAGTCCCTAGTCTGTAACAGTGAATGGGATTCTTCCGTCATAAGTGCAGGACTCTGCACTTGTCCCAGTTGAACTTCATCAGATTTCTTTTGGCCCGATCCTCTAATTTGTCTAGGTCCCTCTGTATCCTATCCCTATCCTCCAGCATATCTACCACTCCTCACAGTTTAGTGTCATCTGCAAACTAGCTGAGAGTGCAGTCCACGCCATCCTCCAGATCATTAATGAAGATATTGAACAAAACCGGCCCCAGGACGGATCCTTGGGGCACTCCGCTTGAAACCGGCTGCCAACTAGACATGGAGCCATTGATCACTACCCGTTGAGCCCGACGATCTAGCCAGCTTTCTATCCACCTTATAGTCCATTCATCCAGCCCATACTTCTTTAACTTGCTGGCAAGAATACTGTGGGAGAGCGTATCAAAAGCTTTGCTAAAGTCAAGGAATAACACATCCAATGCTTTCCCCTCATCCATAGACCCAGTTATCTCCTCATAGAAGGCAATTAGGTTAGTCAGGCATGACTTGCCCTTGGTGAATCCATGCTGACTGTTCCTGATCACTTTCTTCTCCTCTAAGTGCTTCAGAATTGATTCCTTGAGGACCTGCTCCATGATTTTTCCAGGGACTGAGGTGAGGCTGACTGCCTGTAGTTCCCCGGATCCTCCTTCTTCCTTTTTTAAAGATGGGCACTACATTAGCCTTTTTCCAGTCATCCAGGACCTCCCCCGATCACCATGAGTTTTCAAAGATAATGGCCAATGGCTCTGCAATCACATCCGCCAACTCCTTTAGCACCCTCGGCCCCATGGACTTGTGCTCGTCCAGTTTTTCTAAATAGTCCCGAACCACTTCTTTTTCCACAGAGGGCTGGTCACCTCCTCTCCATACTGTGCTGCCCAGTGCAGCAGTCTGGGAGCTGTCCTTGTTTGTGAAGACAGAGGCAAAAAAAGCATTGAGTACATTAGCTTTTTCCACATCCTCTGTCACTAGGTTGCCTCCCTCATTCAGTAAGGGGCCCACACTTTCCTTGACTTTCTTCTTGTTGCTAACATACCTGAAGAAACCCTTCTTGTTACTCTTAACATCCCTTGCTAGCTGCAACTCCAAGTGTGATTTGGCCTTCCTGATTTCACTCCTGCATGCCTGAGCAATACTTTTATACTGGTCATTTGTCCAATCTTCCACTTCTTGTAAGCTTCTTTTTTGTGTTTAAGATCAGCAAGGATTTCACTGTTAAGCCAAGCTGGTCGCCTGCCATATTTGCTATTTTTTTTACACATCGGGATGGTTTGTTCCTGCAACCTCAATAAGGATTCTTTAAAATACAATCGGCTCTCCTGGACTCCTTTCCCCCTCATATTATTCTCCTAGGGGATCCTGCCCATCAGTTCCCTGAGGGAGTCAATATATGCAGTATAGACTTGCTGACAATTGCTGGTATCAAGCAGGATAACTATATCTTCAATACCACACATTTAATTTTGGTCCATGTTATTTTAAAGAGCAAATGTCTTCTCAAGCATAAAATTAAGTAACAATGTCTAAAAAGCCTTGGAGTATCCATCTCTAGCTGTCACTCACCATTTCCAGACATACACAGTGGTAACACTTCACTGTGGAATGCTAGGAGGAGGGAGTAGGTGCTAATTAACCTGTAAACTTGCTCCACTTTCAATACTGAATAATACAAAAGCCCACCAGCCTGGAAGGCATGGTTCTCCCTTATTATAAAGCTCTCCATTACAAAGCCACTCCCCAGACAAAAGACTACTGCTCTGTCTCACAACTCCACTTCAGTTCATTGTAAACATTTTGACATACATTTTGCTAATACACAATCTCCACTGCTCCCAAGAATAACCTTAAGGAGAGGGTCATTTCATTATTTAAGTGAACACCACTGAAGGCTCATCTGCCCACAGCTTAAGGTTTGACTGGCATATCAGAGCTGCTTTTGCAATCACTGATGAAATAGTAAATGGGACTCTCTTTCCACTCTCCTTGGTTATGCCCACATAGCCCCACTGAGAAAAATCTCACTTATTGTTAACAGTTTAATAAAGGAGCAGCTTTCCTCTCTTCCTATATTATTTTATCTATTTTGATGTCTACACATACTGATAAAGAGAGCACCTATCCTTACACTGCAGGCACCTTGCACATATCATAAATACACAACCTGATTAATACTCCAACATAACTTAAATGAAGCAGTATAATTCAATATAACCTCTACCAGCACATCACCCTCTCCCTTCAACACTCCTTATAATTTCCTCCACCACTGACTCCCCCTCCCATTTTCAATTGCCTGGGGAAAAAGATGGAACTTTGCAGCATGCACCAAATCCAAAGAGGCCCCCACAACATGGATCAGCTGCAAACATCCACCCCCCTCTTATTTACATGAGTGGGTCTTCAGTTTGGGCACCTCTGCTAATCTCAACAGGGGAAGTAATCCATGGTGGTCTTTCAGGTAGGTATATATTCTTCCATTTAGGGCGCATCTTCACTACAGCATAACTCGGGTGGTCAACACCTAGGTTAGCCTAACCTCGGGTAAGAGTAGCCATACTGCAGACTCAGCCTTGAGTGTGTCCACTCCACTATGTCCACACTGGTGATGCATTTGTTTGTGCGAGGCACTAAGACTTCAGCAGGCATATCCCATGGTTCATAGCATTGCTGCCACTCTATGATTCTTCTTCCAGTGAATCTCCAGTGGGAGAACTTCTGGGCACATGCGGGAACTGTGGGAGAACCTATCTGTCCTTGTGGGCACATGGGGCGGGGGGGAAGAATTGTGGGAAGGTATTGGAAAATTATCAGCCTTCGAGTGGTTTAGACTTCATCCTTACTGTGGGCGGGTTACCAGCTCGAGCATGAGCAGCACTTAGGTTTTACCCTATACCCCAGAATGGGCCAGCTGGCTCAGAGATTAAGCACCCCTACACTTGTGAGAGGATTTTGTGTGTTGATGGGAGACAAGTTAGGGGCGACACCTGAGCCTTTGTTAACTCCACAGTGAAGATTAAACCACAGGCCTTGGTAAGTCAAAACCCAACACCTTAAAAAAAATCACAAAAATCCACAAGCAGCCAGTGGAGATCATGGAGCATAAACTAGCCATCAGTTCCATCATCTATACCACATGGCCATTTCCTGGTCTAAAAATTGATTGGAAGGGATCTAGGACATTGAAGGAAGTCATGTAGGCTAAATCACTGCCATCAAGTGATAGTTTCTTGAGCAAGAGCTGCACTGTTCAGTGTTTAAGAGTTGATAATAGCTTCCCCTGCCGCAGTGGGCGGCCATGAGGCGCAGAGGCTCAGCTCACATGTGGCAGACAGGCATTAGGCCCTCCAGCTCCCGAACTGGCCAGGGTGGGGGGCAGCATAACCCTTTCTTGTGGTGGTTGGTTATTTCTGCAAGTAGGATGTGAGCTTTTCAGAACAAGATGCCCTGGCTCTTGGACTGGATAAAGAGAGCATGAGCAGGTTAGAAAAGTCCCTTTTCTGAGAGGAAAATTTCACAGCCTCCCTCCATCTGGGAAGAGGACTCAAAAGACCTTCTTCTTTCAGTGGCACTCAAGTCTCTGACCCCCCTCTGCTTCACCTTCAACATGCACAGATTTGTGTTCACAACAATTTATGAACACTAGCTAATTAACTCTCATAACACCCCAGAAAGGTAAAAACACAAGTGGTTCAGGCTGACAGTTTCAAAAAGGCGCAGTGACTTTCAATGCAGATTGGGTGCCTAACTTTCCGGGGACCTTGTGAAGATCCCAGCCTAAGGCCACAGCAAACAAATGGTGGCGAACCATCAGACTGCAGATCTTCCGTGTTCCAATCCCAATCTCATGCCTAAACCACTGGATGATGTGGCATTTTACACATCG
The DNA here is from genome assembly GCF_013100865.1 of Trachemys scripta elegans. Taxonomy (NCBI): domain Eukaryota; kingdom Metazoa; phylum Chordata; order Testudines; family Emydidae; genus Trachemys; species Trachemys scripta. Next base: position 28,708,912 of record NC_048310.1, on the reverse strand, counting down.
AAACACAAATAACATTGCTGCAGCAAGGAACATTATTAGCACAGAAAAAAAGACTTTAGTAAAGTTAAGAATTTAAATGTAAGAGGAAGGAAATTCTCAGTTTAAGTCCCAGACCAACTGTACACCTGTCCATCCTTCACATAGGGGACAGAGATTTTGCCCTAGTCTCAGACACTTTCCATGTAAGTACTAGGGACCACACCCATTGTCACATTCTGAGCATCTGGACCAGAGAATACCTTGTCTAATCATGTGTCCATAGCCACACTACCCTTAACTCTGCCCTATGCATCATTACCAGTCCTTTGTACACAAGCTGAAGAACTGCTCCACTCCATCCACCTTCTTGTTACAGGCATGAAAGTCTTACCCTTTCCATGATCAACACTCCTCTGCTCTGTTCCCCAAACCAAGATCTCTACTTCTTCACCCAGGGAAAGAGGGCTGCTTCTTCTGCATCCCTGCCTGATGCACTTATTATAAAATAGGAAGGTGTGAGGTTGAAGCCAGAGTGAACCTCATGATGAGTGCATCTTCTAAAATGTATTTTTCCCTCATGCTTGTAAAAGATGATGATTTCGTACCATATATACAGGCAATTTTTAAAGTAGGAAAAAACATTATAATATAATAAGGTGACAAGGAACACAAAGAAAAATCAACAAAAAGAAAATCCTCTCAATTTTTCTCATGTTTATCTCTAAAAACCCTTCATAAATTCTCTTTAAACCTTCAACAACAGAAAATTCACCATTCTGCTGATGCTATCAAAAAATTCACCCAAAGAGGCTCTCTTTAAAAGAAAATGTTATAAGGAGAGGAAGTGGGGAAAATGTAACGGAACATTTCCTACTAATTAATCATAGCTTCATTAGTGTGATGTTATAATGTCCACTTGGCCTTATTAATTGATTTAGCTTTGAAATGCTTAGGTCTTCATCACTGATTGCCACAATGACATCCAATTAAAAGCAAACTTAAAATACATTTTAAAAAAACAACAACCCACAAATGATTTTAATGCAGACAAATGCCAGAGTTTTCTGTAATACCTCTGAGATTTCTAATGTTGCTATTAATTTTTAGTACAGTCTTTAAATTCCAATGACTCGAGTCACTAAGGAATTCTAAAGTACCTACAATCATCAACCAAACAAGGAATGCTTTCAGCTCCTTGCCCTTAAAATCGTGAAGTATAAACCCCAAACTTCGTGCAAAAGGAATTTTTAAAAAGAAGAGTGTATTTCTCAGGATGATGATGCTCTACCAAAGAGCAGCTCAGTTCCTTTGTGTTAAGAGACTAACAGCCCTTCTTACAATATTTCAAAGCAGCAGCTGTGACTTTGAAATCCCTAGATTTATCCTGGCCACCTGCTTTAAAATTAACCAAAATAAACATGTTTGGATGGTCCAGAGTCATAACCACAAGATGGGAAGACAGAATAGGTCATTTCATGTTAGAGTGTCAGATCCTGCAGATCACTGATTTCAATGGGTGTATTGTCTATGTGAGGACTTCTGGATTATGCCTGAAATGCAAATCTAACTAACTGGTTATTAAGGGCGAGCTTGAGATGTCCTTACTCATAATGAGTAATACCTCACTCCACAAGTAGTCCCCCGTTGGCTTCAATTGGAACACTCCTAGCATAAAGTACCATTTGGTGTGTTATCACACTCTGACCCTAAATATTTTGTTTGCTCCTGGTGAAACATTTTTGTAAGTTATGTAACTTCTGTAGCAACAATAATGATAAAATATCAATCAAAATTTTAAACCCTTATGCTTTTCAACATCATTAGCCCATTTGTTCTGATTTGAAAAGTTGCATCAATGTTGTAAAAATGGCATCCGACAGCGTTAATTGTTGCTTCAGTGGAACATCAGAATGTCCCTCACTACAACAGTTGACCCTGCACGATACATATCAGTTCATTTACATAAATATCTCCAGGCCTGATTCTACTCCCCTTAAAATCACTTGCTAGACTCCCATTGATTTCAACGGGAGTTGGATCCAGCCCTCAGTTCATGACTCAGTTGCCTATTAGTTAGTGTCAGCTTTTTAAAAAACACATTAATATTAAGTTATTTCAGAAATGGATTGCAAGGAAAATTTAATTGATTTCCCACCCCCAAACTCTCTTTCCAAACTACAAAAGAAAAAGCAACATTTAAAAATAAATACTCAGATTCCTAAAAGTCAATTTAAAGAAAATGTTGCTAGAAAAAGCAGGCTAGTGGTAGAGGATTTTCCATTTTCTACTCGCTTGTGGCTTGCTCACTCATTGCAGATAAAACTTTGACTAAAATAACCAAATGTAACATTAACAGAGCCGAAGCGGGAATGTGCACGGTTCTCTCAGTGATGACTGGCAAAGAACCCATTCCTTGAGCTTTAACTTCAGAAAGAGGCTCTGGAATTGAAAAGGCTGCTGTGTGTTTGTTTTTGTTTTTCCTTTTTTTTTTTTTTTTTTTTTTTTAAATAAATTACTCTTCCGTTTGATGTCTATTCTAGCTCTCTTTTTAAAAAAAAGACACACATCGGGTTAAGATGAAAACTGCCCACACGACAAGTTTGTGTTTACAAGCTTAATAGCAAGTTTCATTTGAACACAGGTCAATGCGGCTCTAAGAAAACATCACATACCAAAAATCACACATGGTTAGAACACATCACGAGCAGAGAGGAATTGTGGACTCAGTCTGTGAGGCACCGAGCCAGTCTGAGAAGCCCTTTGAAGTTAGAAAAACATCCTCTGGTCAGAGCACATTTGTGAAGCCGTGGGACAGGCGCTTTAAACAACATTCACTCTGAGATCACCTGCGGTGTACTGGTGGACAGGCGCCTGTGTAACTTTAACAACATAACCCTTTATACTCCAACAAAATCACTCTCTCCAAACTGTATCATATCAATAGTGTACAGTCAAAAGTATTGCATGGCAATCCCTGCATCATGCAGCTCTCTCTAGAACAGGGGTCGGCAACGTTTGGCATGCGGCTTGCCAGGGTAAGCACCCTCGTGGGCCGGGCCAGTTTATTTACCTGCTGACGTGGCAGGTTTGGCCGATCGCGGCCCCCACTGGCCGCGGTTCGCCGTCCCGGACCAATGGGGGCGGCGGGAAGCGGCGCAGGCGAGGGATGTGCTGGCTTACCCTGGCGAGCCGCGTGGCAAACGTTGCTGACCCCTGCTCTAGAACATCATTTCAGGAGTTTCATTAAGGTATGTAAAGTTTGTGCAAAACATACTGGTGAACAGAACTTCATTAATGGATAAAAAACACTGTTTTATCATCAGTCAAGATGACAACAACTGAGAACTTGGAGAAGCACGGGGGCCCATCAGTGTGATCAATGAAAATCCATGCTGCATGAAACCCAGGATGTAGTTCAGCTTGCTAGCCCCTGGACAAGTTGCATCCAGATACCATGGGGATTACATTTTGTTTTGGCATTATTTTAATGACTCAGCTATTTGCAGCCAAAATCTTTTCGTCTTTTCCCCCTCTCCATGGCCAGAAGCTGAGCCCAAGCATCAGAAGAACCTCTTTCAAGCCCTGATCTTGCAAACTAAGCCCTGTCTGCAGACCTCTGTATCCCCACCACATGTGGAAGCCCCACAAACTTCACTGGCATTCTGCTCAGTTGTAAGAATTTCCCCACAAGAATTGTGGCAATTCCTTTAAGAACATAAGAACGGCCATACTTGGTCAAACCAAAGGTCCATCCAGCCCAGTATCCTGTCTACCGACAGTGGCCATGCCAGATGCCCCAGAAGGAGTGAACCTAACAGGTAATGAATGATCAAGTGATCTCTCTCCTGCCACCCATCTCCACAAACAGAGGCTAGGGTTACCATTCCTTACCCATCCTGGCTAATAGCCATTAATGGACTTAACCACCTGAATTTATCTAGTTCTCTTTTAAACCCTGTTATAGTCCTAGTCTTCACAACCTCCGCAGGCAAGGAGTTCCACAGGTTGACTGTGCGTTGTGTGAAGAAGAACTTCCTTTTATTTGTTTCAGACCTGCTGCTCATTAAAATTTTAATTGGGTCAACTTCCCTATGCTTAATTCTTCCCTCAGTCAGACACGCACATCACTGGAATCAACAGGGCTGTGCTAGTTTAATTAAAAGCCAAATTTCCCCCTTGCCCCTTCATTTTTTAAAACTACGACAGCTTTATCCTTCTGGCCTAAATTCTACCCTTAAACATCCCAAACAGGTCTCCCTCAAATCAGTGCATTTGCACAGTTATATAACTGAAGGCAGAAACTGGCCTACAACAAGTCATTCTAGAAAAATACCACAATTTGAAAAGACAAGTAATTTTTGCCTTTCTATTTATTGTGGGCATACCCTAACCACAACTTTTTTGCAGAGTTCCTCTTGATGCTGATAGAAGCTCTGACTCTGCAGTAATGATAAGATAGGGATCTCCTTCTTTGCTTTTAATATGCTCTAAAGAGTATGAAATTAAGGTTTTTCTCATCTACCAATTTGGCCCTTCTCCATTTGGGAAGTGCTCAGTCCGTCCCCTCCCTTTTCCCTCTCCCCTCCCCTATGGAGGTGAAATTAACAGCGTTTTGTGTTTCAGTTCCTTGGTTGTGCGCCAGTATTATAGAGGTCACCATCAGAAACATGTATAACACATGGAATAGGGTCAAAGAATAGCTACTGCTATGGAGCTAGAAAGGGACCTCACAGTATTTTTGTGGCTACCATAAGACATTACTTATTGTTTGCTGTTTAGTTTTTGCCCCATCCAAGATGCTCCTCACTGCAGCATCTTTAATTCCATAGCACCTGTCATTCCAGTTCTGGGCCTCTTGGCAAGAATCAGAGGGTGCCACTGGTTAGGAATAAGTTATATTGGCAGAGATGTTCTTTGGGCATGAACTGTGTGTTTTGTGCACATAGGCTAAGCATTGGCAGAGCTTGCATAACCCCTGTCCTTATTAAGGGCTAAATACTACCTCTGGATCAGAGCACAGGGCAGCCATGGAGTTCAAAGGACACTTAACAACCTAAGTCTGCCCTGTGCTTGGTGTTAGTTAAGCACTTTCACAAGCATCTGTTTCATCCAAATGGGAAAAAAAAAACAACCCAAAAAAAAACCCCGACCACCGTCTATCCCTCCTTTTCCCGCCCTCTCCCAAATAAACACCCCAAAACAGTTAAACCAACCATCTTGAAAAGACCAAGGGTGTAAAGTCTGATGACCACATTCTGAGTAATCACATTCTGCCTCCTTATAATCCCCCATATAGTCTCAAATGGATACAATATTCTTCCTCAACTGTTGTGCTTAGTGTCCACTGCTGTATAGCTGCCATGCTTCAATCTATCTATCAATGGCTGCATTTCCATGGTAGGTGAAAGGCCACCTATAATAGTTGCAATAGTAATAATATGAAAAATTTGCTACCCAATTTTCTGTGGCTTGGTCTACACTACAGCTGCCAGTTGATCTAAGCTACACAATTTGAGTTACGTTAGCAGTGTAACTCAAGTCAACGTAACTTAGATCTACTTACCACGGGGTCCACAACAGGAGACACTTTGCCACCAACATTGCTTCCACCTCTCATTGAGGTGGAGTACAGAAATAGATGAGAGAGCACTCTCCCATCTACTGAGCATGTCTTCACTAGACCCGCTAAATCGATCCCGCTGCAGCACCAATTTAGCTCCGTAGGGAAGACAAGCCCTATGTTACATGTTAGTCCAGAGAAAAAAAAGGTTGGTATGTGTCTTCAATCAGCCATGAATAAACCCATTTTAAAAAGATGTTTATTATGGAAATGCGGGTGTGACCTATAATGGAATCATATAACAGAGCTCACTGGACTTAAAAAATTAAAAAAAGTCAACTCCAAACCATTAAAAACAGGTATGTGATATGTTAATGGGCTGTTCCCACGGCACTAAATAATATTGTAGCTAAAAGCCCTATTCCTGATTATCTATGAGAATTTAACCTGCAAGGTAATTGCCAAAATCCTTACTGAATTGTCAGAGAAAAGTGAGTGAATAAATTGCCATGACTGGGAGGAAAAATGCTGCCACTACAGGATCAATGCAATCACTGGTGGATGAACAAGCTGTTAGTCTGGCCATTTTACTCCTCCAGCCTCACCAGCTGATCCCGCAAAGAACCTGATTCCAAGTCCATAGAACTCAGTGAAGTTCCTATTAACTTCAGCAGGTTTTGGATCAATTCTGAAGAGTGCAGGAAAATAATGTGGAGGTTTTACAGATGATGTAAATAAGACTTGCTCAACCCCAAAAGTTACTTAAAAATAAAACTATCCAAATATTTGATTTAAGGCATCTTAAAGACTCCTTTAATACATGTATTCATATTAGGAACAAACCCTTGTACATAAGCTTTACATAAATAAAAAATAGTTTAAACTGAGATAACCTGTAACATTTACCCTCAAAACAAAATTAAATATTCAGCATGGCTAAATGGGGGACAGTATTTCCATGGGAAAATATCAAATTATTGTTTATTTTTCTATAAGTACTTGTTTTGGAAAGTATTTCCTGCCCACCTGGTCTTAGGTTAAAAGCCACAGTCTGCATTTAAACAGTGTGTACACTTTAGAAAACTATGAAACTTCTTTTTTTAAAAGCAGAAGCATATGAAATTATTTCATCCACTTTTCATATAGAAAGTCTACAGCTGACCATAAAGAAATAGGCAGGCTCCCAGTATAAACTTGCTAGGATTACATCAAAGACCTTCCTCTAGGATTAGATGATTGATTTCTTCAGTGCTTTTTAGAATTTCTTCCAGGATATTTTGGGTTATTGCCTTAGACCTTGCTCAGCTGGAATGACAGATATTCTCCTTGCTAGATTGTGATGTTCTCTCTTTTAGGGGGAGAGAGTGTCTGTAGCATATACACACGCACACTATGTGAAGAAACAGAGAAAGACTTGGAAAGTTCACAAACAAAATTATTATTTATTGTTTTAAAAAGAGAGAGGTTTATAATGGAAACAGTGACACAGGCTTAACCACAGCATCTTATGCAATCCACAGATTGCCTTTTACTCTAGGAGCTCAGGATTCTGTGTTCCTTGCTTAGGAAAAGCTCTCTCTGAAGTCAATACGAGATTTTCCTGGACAAAGAGTGCAGGATCAAGGCCCTATATAGGCACTTGTGCTCTATATGGCACTTTTGCATAAGACTTAGTTTTACACTCACTATCCTTTTTACTTATCTCTTGGTTCCTTTCCCCTGCATAATTAACCCTGGTGGAATTATAGACATTTTCAGCCAGGACAACAGGAAACAGCCGAGACTTTAGCTACCACCATCATCTCTTTGGAGAATCAGACAGCAAACTATCTCTGAGGGCACCTAATACGCCCTCCTGCATCCCTCTTGCTCCCCCAAGACAAATCTGTCACCTCGGTACCACACATAGTTCACATCAGACTGTGGATCAAAAGATCCAAGTCTGCTCCCAAATCCCATTCCTCCTGCAAGACAACACTTTGTACTCTTACTTCCCTACTGAGCTTATCCCCTTATTTTATACCTCACAGCATGTGTGGCTGCACCCAAGATCAAACGTTCATGCATGATTTTCTTCCACTGATCTTGAATCACAGAGTTATACTTTAATGGGAACCTCAATATACTTAATCCTTTAAAGCTGCCACGGTAATGGCCCCAAATGCATTAAATTCCATCATAAGCACAAAACACAAAGTATTTCTTGGGGATGGACAGCACACAGAATGCGCTGACCACATGCCAATCCATCTAAGATCTAACGTTACATATGCTGTGTACATTTGCTAGACTGAAGCCCAAGGTTAGTTGACAGAAAATCTAGGCACTTTAGAAGTTTTATAAATTAAATTCTGTTCAGAATAAAAGCAGTCTCCTCTCCATACTTCAGAGGAAATCCATGGATTCACAAGGGACTCTCCCTGCAAGTGACACAGTGGGCGGATGCCTCTAGTGACCAGCTTTAAATCCAAAGTCGGTAACATCCAAAAATTAGTTTGATGGTCTCGCCATCATAATACAATTTGATCTCTTTAAAAGATACAGTCTGGCCCAAGTCAGTATGATTTGCATATTGGCACTCTTTCAGAGAAGGCATTGACCCAAACAATGGGGTGTCAGGGCCAGTCTAGATGGTTGTGAAAAAGCATGGATGACACCGTACCAAATATTTCAAAGGGGGCTGCCTTCTGTCTCCCTAATTTTTTTAAATGTACCTTCATCAACTGCAGCTATAAACTGCCACTTATCTAAGCACATAAGTCAGTAAATTCATATATACATTTTAGTTTGTGGATGTAGTTACCCACATGCATTAGCAAATAGAACTGAATTTACACATGGAGTAAAAAAGGCATCATTTTCCCATAGTCACTTTTCAGAGTTGAAGTGTACCTTAATATATACCACAAAGTCAGAGACTCTTAGTCAGATTTTTCAAAGTTGCAGGTACTTCCACTCAGTGCAAATGGTGGGGAGAGTGGGGAAGAGAGGTGACATGTTACAAAGAATTGCTCCAAATATTTCTTACATTTCAACATCTGCCATTTACTTTTGTACCAAGTTCTGATGCTAATATTCATGAAGCTCAGTCATCCACAAGAATTTCTATAAAGGCCAACTGGTGGGAGGTGCGCCAACTGCACGTTCTGATTTGTTTTAAAAATCATCATTGAACAACAATTCCCCTCCTTCAGAATAAAATCAACCCTTACACAGTTTCAATACTCAAGTGACTCCTCTTTCCTCTGTTCCTAACCCAGTTCAAAAGCAACCAGTCAAGTCAACCGAGATCATCTTCTGAGGGGTGCCTACAAATATCCACTTACTTAGCTCCTCCTGGGTCTTATTATAGATCTTAAAAAAAAAAAAAAAACTTACAGAGGACCCTTCTGTTAATGAACTCTAGTGTAAAGAACATTTCCATATGTCCAGAATGTAACAAATTTCTCATCTTTGTTCTAAGCAAGAAGTTTTAGTATAAAAGCCTGGAAGAAATTATTTACATTTAAGACAATATGGAATATAAAACATCATTGTTCTATTTCATCCTAATTTACAGAGGAAGAGAATGTATTCCATAAAACAGCCTACCTTTCATGAGAATTAAGCGTGTATAAAACCAGGAGGTGCTATCTGTTACTGGAAAGCCTAAGTAACATAACCTTCCCATGTCACTCAGATTTAGACCTCCCTCAGCTACTAAACAGGATATATTTCATCATTATAAACATCAATCTCAGTAACTTCAACTTTCATATTTTTCATTGTCTGAAGAGATCAAATAAATTGATTTAATAAGGTTTGTTTGCAGAGACTTCACGGGCCATTTAGCTTTCTAATCAACATCCCAAATTGACAATGCACCACATTAAATCTAAAGTATCTTTGAAACAAGCCCAGATGAAATGCAGATCATCTCCCATTCACCTCCTCCATATGGCTCAAGCAAGTCAACTTTCTAATTTCATAACACAAAATATTTAATTTATGATTTTCTTCATATGTCAATTTAACCTCCGGCACATAGCTTTGAAACCATGTAAGGATGTCTAACACTTTCCATATGGCTACTGCATTGTGGCTTTTAATTGTACCAACTGGTATCATTCAAGGATAATTCCCCTGGAATCCAGTTTTCTGCTACAGTATTGGTCAATTCACTAATCTCATCACCATGGCACTAATACTTTCAGAGATTCTTTGATTTTTAATGTTCATATTGTAATTTTCCCAAACCAGCACGTTCAAGATGTATTATGTGCACCAGTAATTAAATTGTCTTGGTTTATTGGCACCAAAATCTCAACAGTACTTAAGGCTTTTCTCTGCTATTTCTTTCATTGCAAAATTTGGGTGAATTTGTTTTGGTCTACTACACCTGATGCATGCAAACTTAACAATTATTCAAACCCTAGCAATACCTAGAACTGACAAACCCATTGCTAATTTTAACCAGGTTTCTGTAAGTCAATATAGTATATTAGTTACAATATGCCAACAATGAGAGCAAGGAGGCAAGTTAAAAAAAAAGAACATTTTAAGTAGTCACACAGCAATATGGTAGACAGATAAATTATCCAATAGCTATATACGGATATTGCTACCATGACAATAAAAGGTCAGCCTCTCAAAAGAGAGTTCTACTCATGAGATGGTCTCCAAAAATATTGCTAACTAGTGTTTAAAATTTAACTCTACCATTTTAATGGCCTTCCAGGCAATGTGAATCTGGACAATAAATCAAAAAATTATTTTTAGGGAATTATGTTTTCATTCAGCACACATGACCTATCTACATGTGTGCTTTACAGACTATATCTACGTACACATACACATGCATGCTTACACACACTGTTAAACAGATCAATCTTTTTTAAAAGAAAGATCCTGTTAGAAGAGTATCGAAGCTGACACTTTGCGGTCTATTCTCTTCTCAAACAATGCATGGAATGCCCATTAATGTCAATGGAAGTTACAGGCATAGAACATATGGAAAGCATGCCCCAATCTTAAAACCAGTGAACTGTTTTAAATTGTTCCCAGTCAGGGTGTGCAATCCCACAGATGTCAAGAAGAGTGAAGCATGCAAATCAAAAGCTGTATAAAGTCCTAACAATATACCGGTACCTAAAGTCTTTCCTAGTTTTCCCATCATGATAACTTCCAACTTGGCTTAGTGGGTACCAGTTTGTTTGGGACCATACAGGCAATTAAAAATTACAGATTTTTCAACCCAGAACTCTGATTTTGATGAGACACTCAAGTAAGAAACTAGTAAAATTTGTTATGGCTTTGAAGATAAAAGTAAATTGAATTAAGCAAATGCTATATTTAAAAATTTCCCCTCTAGCGCAGAGCTGCTTTTTAGTTTAAAAAAAAATTCAAATAATGGTGGTCTGCAGAAATAGTTTGTAAAAATAAACAAGATGAATAAATGAAAACTGATAAAGGATAATCTGTTCAGTGACAGGAAGCTTTTCCCTTTTCCTCCAGCCTCAAATTAACTCCTTCATAAGTAGCAACAAACATGTATTCTACTTCCCTAAAAGGCTTTGTAATGTACAACCCTAGTGGTTTCAATTAGCATTAAAAATAGAAGATAACTCAAGCCATCATTCTTTTCATGGATGCCACAAAATTGCTTTTTTCTTTAATTCAGTGTCATGGAATGGGATGGCTGCAATTTAACCCCAGCCTACACAGTGATTAAAAAATTTAGAGCATAGCAGCCCCTGCTGGGCAGGTGTCAATGCTTTAATGAGATCAGAGCTTTTATCCCAGAAGAGAAGGCTGTTTACACACCAAACGTGCATATTTCAAATGCAATCGCTTTATCCTTGTTCAGGCCTTCACCCAACAACAATTTACTACTATGACATCCTACTCAGATGACTGATGCATTTGGCAATAGTTGGACACTAATTAGTTTTCTCCTCATGAATGTTGGGGGGAAAAAATCAGCTGAGCAAAGCTTCTTCCAATCAGGAAATACTCTAAACTACAGTTCAGTAATAGACCAGCTCTTGAATTTTTGAATCATGCTCCTGTCAAACAGTTCAAGATTCAGTGTACACAAATAGTTCCGTCAACTGGTTTAGGAAACTCATCCATGTACATTCCATCTTATATTTTAAGTGAGCATACTAAACTTTATTTAGCAAATTTATTCATTCCTTGTTGCTTTAAAACAGCTACATTAGGGTCAACTTCCTTGGATGACAGAAGTGAAGCAGACCATTTTAGTGGCCCTGTTCTTGAGAAAACAGTCTGCAACTGGTTTATATCCTGATTTATATGTAATGTATTGTCAGATTTCTCTATTATGAACAATTTTTCACCAAGACAATCCAAAATGTCACAGCACAACACTGTTGAGTGCTCTCAACTCTCATCAAAAGCCAAGAGAAGATGCACAAAATTTCACAAAATCAGGCCCAAAATGCTAGACAGATCATCATCATCATGATTCTTTTTAGAGATTCCTGAGAAGAGGCTCAATAGTGAACAAAAATATTCCTAGAGCCACTGATTTTTCTCTAATGTAAACTCAATTGGATATTTCCCTGAATCCACACAGTCTCATCTCTTTTTGATCCAACTATTCCTACCACAAACCGCAATAGCATATGATTTTTCACTAAAATCATCATTAAAATATGATTTTTTCCCACTAAAATAGGTTTTAATGGAAAACCAAACTTTCAACCATGGCACAAGCACAAATAAAAAACTTTGACTGATTCAAGTATAACAGTCCGGTATTGTTTGGGTAGGTACATTTTTATGTAGCATTCCATGAAATTGATTATAAATATTAGTCACTTCTACATCTTGAAATAAACTAATAACTAAGATGCTAGGCTGCAGTCCACTTGATAACTTAGGGGAATGGACTAGATGATCTTTCGAGGTTCCTTCTAGCCCTGCATTTCTATGATTCTATGATATCTTGGTAGATCAGTGAATCAAAGATAGGTCTTAGAATTGGTCTTGCAACCTTGACTCCATAACCTTTATACACAGCATATCTGTTTCGACTATAGTAGTAGAAATATCTGCTTTCATATTACACAAAATTCATATTTTAAGGAACCTTAATTAACTGTCACAGACCGCTTCCAGCAGGATGCCAATAGCATTAAAGCAATTAACAGCCAATGAGGCCATATATTCAGGGCAATATCAAGCCACCATTATTTTGAAACATTCTACACCAAACTATATGGTAGGAGGTACAATCAACACCCTCTATGGAATAGTGCATTCAAGCACATTTCAAATGAACTAATTTTAGAGGACAGTAAAAAGTACGGATAATTTAGCTAATTGCTTAATTAAGAAAAACAATTACTTTTTACTAATATATACAGAGATGAATAAAACTCATGGAGTTAGTTTTGCAAATCTCTCAAAGTATCGTTGAGATTCAAAAAACTTATGTTCGAATTTGTGAGGTTTTTCCTGTATTTTAAACTCACGTTTTCTTTTTGCATTCAGTTTAAATTTGAGACTCTCTTTCCTAGACAAACCTGCCAGTTAAGGGTAGAACACACACATCCAAAAGTTTGACTCGCAAAAGTGGGTTTATCTGAAGAATAATTGCAGGCAGAATTATTATATTCTATTTATTGACACAGATTATACACACACTATTTTAAATGAGAAATTCTTTCTCCCACTGTCATCACCTTTTCTGCAACACAAAACTCCAAGTCAAACCCTCAAACCAATGGTGGCTAAGAGAGTTTAACAGTGAGCAAAAATAATTTGTTCATCAATAATAAATAACACTTATATAGCATCTTACTCCTTTCACCTAGCCTCCAATGATCTCCAAATTATTTATCACGCCTCACAAGATAAAGGTTTTAAAATTATAGACCCCCAAGCACAAGAGAAAAGTATTAAGACCCCAACATAGTCTCTCATCCATTCTCACATCTCAAACAAGAGGAAAGGTAAAGTCCAGATGTTAAGTAAAAACTGCACCATTTACGATGAAATGCCTCCTCACAAACACAAAAGTCTGCAGGATGTTTGGTGATGCTGCCCTGACTGTGTTTTCTGACACACATTCCTGCACTGGGAAGCACAGATTCCAGTCTCCTCATCTCTCAGGTTACTCTTCCACTGACCCAGTTTAAGGGATTGATCCAAAGCACATTGAAATCAGTGGGAGTCTTTCCATACACTTCAGTGAGCTTTGGATGAGATCCTAAAAGAGTAGAAGGACAATATTTGAGAATCACTGTCTTCTACACCCCATCATTCCCTTGAGTTTCAAGGGACAGCATTAAAAAAGAAACCTACAACCCCACTCTTGCCCGAACTTTACACAGAGAATTTAGGGGGAGGTGGGGTATATAGACTTCCCCCAGGAGCATATGCTCACAGATGAGCTGGGAAGTGACAAGTGGCAAGCTCAAAAACTCTTTAAAAAGAAAATCACCAATGCACTAATCATGTGACCAAATCAGTAAATAACACTTTTGGAAAGTAGTAAAAAGGCTCTTTCGTGGCTCGGCTCTCCTGAAGTCCTATGTCAAAGAGTAACAGCAATAACTCTCTGCCACAGACAGTAGCTTCTCTTGGTACGTTTTGGGAGCTGGGCGCATTCCAATGGCTTTCTGTTTGTTCCTGTTTGCAGTGGGTTTTGTACTAATCGTCCTGCTAATAAACTAGTGGGCAGGTGCTTATACTTCTCGCAGGCTCTTATGCCAGAGCAGAGTTTGTTTTGGGATTCTAACCTCACCAAAGGGGCACAAGGAAGGAAGCCACCCACGGGGGCAGCCCCTAAAAGCAGCATCTGGGCAAAGGAGAGCCGCCTCACAGCTGATCCTGGGAAGGGAAGGGAGAAAGGGGCTTGGGCTTTTAGTGTTTGAAGAGGAGAGGGGGAGGGGGAGTTTGTGCAGCTGAGACACTGACATACCCTGGTGCTGGAGAGCCTGCAGACAGCCCGGTGCTGGCAGCCTTGCAGGAGTCCCGTACTGCTGCCCCCGCTGCTACCGAAGTATTTCTGCTTCACCATCCAGTCCTCAATCCCTTTCCGAGCCAGGGAGGCGTTCACTGCAAAACTATCACCTAAGGAAAGCACAAGAGACAATGCCACACACTGGAGCAGCACACCCATGCCCTCTGCCTGCCCCAGGGTGGGAGTGTTGGGGGATGGGGGTGGACCAGCACCTGGGGCATAAACCTGAGCCGGCCACCACAGTCCCACCGAACCGCCGCAGAAAGTTTTAGGGGGAGAGAGAGGTGGGGGGGTGTGAAAGTTACTAGCAATACAGAGCCATCCCTACCTTCTGGACTTTCTCTGGGTTTACAAACGGCAGCTAGGCAGGTCCATGGGAAAGTGTAGGGGGGAAAATAATAAAGGAAGATCATTAGACACCAGTATAAAAAAATCACAACAAACAACACGAAATCCAAACCAGGGGGAAAGGGGCTGTGGGAGTAGCAAGTGAAAGGAACTAACCATGTTTCGAGTGAAGTTTCCCCATTTCTCTGCATTGATCTGCAATTACGATTCATTGGACTGTTTTCAGTGGTGGTTTTTTTGTTTGTTTTTTTTTATAAAATCCCAACGTTTTTAGAAATCCATGTGCTCCGCTTTCCCCCCCCGCTAAAGCAAAAGCAAAATCAAATCTCAGTTCCCCTTCTGCAGCACGGTCCTGCGTTCCTCCTCTCTCTGCTGAAGTCTTTCTCCTCTCTCTTCTCTTTTCCCAAAGACAGAGGCGGTTACAAAAGACCTTACTTCACCCACCAGGGAACATGATTGACACCTCATTGAGATTAGACCACTTGCAGGCAGCCTCTGGATTCCTATTGGACTGAGGCGGCACATGAAAGGGAATAAAGATCCTTTTGGAGTCTCAAAAAAAAAAAAAAAAAAAAAAAAAAAAGGAGCAGCAGCAGCTCTAGTGCATTTCACTTCCAGCCAGACACAGGCAGCAGAGCACAGAGCCACAGAGAAAGCCCAGGGAAGGCAAAAGGAGGAGGCCTCTTTCTAATAACTGAAATGTGTTTGCTAAATCAGATGCACTAGTTCATACAGCTGCAGGGAGGAAACTTTGGGAACGCGCTGCACGCTCTAAACATACTCGGGTCCCCATCATTCCCCACGTTTAGCTGCAGCTTTCCAAATTTTTCTTCCCCTCAGGGCTGAATGAGGAAAATATACAACCCCTAACAGCCCCTGGGGTTGCACATTTTAATAAAAGGTGTCTACTGAATGTGTGTATTTTTATGTTTTCCTCCCATTGGTCCTGATTCTCCATGCCAGCCAAAGTGATTTCACTGTAGACACAAGGCAGGGTGGGTAATAAAAGTGGCTTTATGCCAGTTTTGCAGTACCTAGATATGGGACTGGCTGAGAACTGGAGCAGTCCTTGGTGCAAACTACAACAGCCTCTGAGGCTGCTCTAATTTAGGTTTTGCTGAAACTGCCCTATAAGGCAGCCCAGAGCAGGCTGGAGTGCAATGTGCTCCAGCAACACACCCTATGCTTCCCTTATATGCCAGTGGCTTCAAAGGGGATTGTGGCACGGGACAGGTTCACTAGCACTTCAACACTGGGGAAGTGCCCATATTCCAGGAGTATTCCATGGGGGAATTAACAGTATTCTTCCAGGTTTGCAGCCAGCTCAAAGGAGCTGTAAGGAACCCCAGAATCAGGACCATCAGCTTCTACAGGACTTGAAAGCACTCAAACCTCACAGGATTAACCCCATAGGGCTGCAGGACTGGACTCAAAATCAGTTTATCAAACATTTTAATTACCCATTACTGTGCTCCCTCAGAAGCTAGTGTCTCATTGACCTCTGAGTGTTTTGCCTGCATCAGGACCACAGGTCTGGATGCTTCTGCTATATTTTCAGTGTTTAAAAAAAAAATCTTCATATGAATGAGCTCATACCCCAGAGTAACATACTGCCTTGTCATTACTGATGCGGAATGCACCCGTACCTGGAAATTTAATACAAATGTATACCTTCTTGTAACTTCTGCAAGTTATTCTTCAGCGTAAAGTTAATTCAGGCACTCAGATACTGAGAGGTTTCAGAGTTACAGTGGGCTGTAGTCCACGAAAGCTTATGCTCTAATAAATTTGTTAGTCTCTAAGGTGCCACAAGTACTCCTGTTCTTCTTTTTTCAGATACTGAGGTGATAGGCACCATAAAACCACATAGCCCTTGATTCTCAATTTCCTAATTTCCAGGAAAGCTGGGGTGTTTTGAAAAGTGCAGATATTCTACAGGTGTAAGGTTCAATACCAGAGACATTTCTTAATGGCTTAGGGTGCTGGACAAAAGCCTCAATCAGCCTTAAAAAATAAATGAATAACATAAATCAAACGTTAAAAAAACCCTTCTCTTCCTTTTCCAGCATTTGGGCCAGTACTATTGTTTTACAGATACGATACATCAAAAAACTTGCAGTTTTGTAAAGAGAATTTTTAGTCATTAAAAACTTATTTCTTTCCTTCTGCTGGTCATTATTTTTTATTTTATGAAAATCACATCTCCCTCGGGATTCTTGAAGTTCAGCTGAGAGAGATAAAAGAGAACAAGAAGAGCAGCGTGATTACTAGTTTAAGTTTTGAGAAAGAAAAAAATGGAGATTTCCAAGAATTTTACTCTACAAACCACTACTCCAACTACACAGGGATTGGTCCAGATGGGCCCAGGCCAAAAAATTCCAGTCTACATCTGTGTTTTCAAACACTTTGATTTCAGGGGAGACGGGCTTGGAATTCATCTCTGAGATTCCAAAATGTATGTGGTGAAACTCTGATGTGACGTGACTCTATAAATCACAATCACTGTCAAGACATTAACTAAAAAATTTAATAGCTGATTGTTCCCTGAATAATGGAGAGAGAGAAATTTGCTTTCCAGATTATTTCAACTATTTATCTGTCTAGCAAATAAAACTCACGAATTGCGATGTTCAGTGATTGCAACAGCATCAATTGCTTGTCAAATAGCCAATAATTTGCATCTCTTTTTGAATCTCTTTCTTTTTATATATTTTAATAATTTATTTGGCCCATATCTTATGTTATGTATTTGTTCCTTTGAAGACTGCTTCTTGTTTGGGGGGAGAAGAAAGGAGGGGGGGTTAGATCAATCAGACTCCTGGCGGCCTGAGATTCACCTGTGAAAATTCTGACAGATATTAAGCAATTTGAAATTATAATATCAGTTCTATTTTCCTCCCAGCTCGGCTTTTTTTCGTAAGCTAAATCAAACTCTAACTTACTCAGGGTTACAGTGACTAGCTACATAATACATTTCAATGAAATGAAAGGGCAATTAAAAAAAATGCCCTGCAATATTTTTAAAGGGACTCTACCCCACAATGTTCAACTCTTGAAACAAAATGAGGCCCCAGTTCTGCCATGAGCTCAACACGGCTGCACCACGAGTCCTTGCAGAGCCCCCATGACTTCACAAATGGTGTCGGGGTCCATCTGTGCAGAAATCATGACCGGGTCAGGGCATTATACCTTTGTAGCATAATATATGATCTTTGCAGAATTATTGCTGAAATATGGGACAAAATTCATCCTGTATTGATTTGAGAAGGGATATTAGACACTGAGGTCTTGATCCTTCGAGTTGGTGAGCTAAATTTGCACAGAACTTAGCACTCCATAGGAGGTGCTCAGCAACTTGTGGGATCAGGCCCCAAATTATTTTGCCCCTTAAAATAAAGGATAGGTGGCCACCATTGTCAGGGTGAAGTCCTAAAGGATGCCTGCTGTTTTCTGGTTGAACTTCATGTATGTCTTTAGATACCTTTGTACTATTCCTCTGAGCCATGGCAACAGCTTCAGAAAACGATTACCTTCCTCTTGCATGCTCTCTGTTGGTCTCGCTCTTACATACACACACTTCCATTTATGGTCAGAACATTTCCAGATGGGGACCTCGGTTGTTTCTAGCTCTATTGTACTTTTGAGGGCTCTTTGTTCCATTTAGGAATATAGAAATAAGCAAATAAACACAATAACGTCCTTTCATTGTTTCCCCCAAGCATTTGTAAATTGATTTTCACTGCAAACTATCACATTCAAGAGGGCTAGGATTTCTGTGTCACTTATCAGTCCCATAAGCCATGGAATTTGCACTGGAATTCACCTCTTATAGAAAAAATTGTCACAGAACCAGATATTTCTAGCCTGCATGGTTGTGAAGAAAAGTTTGAAAAACATGAATGGAGTATAAATGGACGCAGTGATAGAGGTGTGACCTGCCCCATTCACAGAATATTAACTCTGAAACCTAAAGATGTCAAGCTGGGGCATCCTGAAAGCTGAGAATTTGGAGACAGAATAAACTGAATTTTATGTAAAATAAATAATATGGGGACTATAACACTGATTGCATTGCTCATTTTCATATCTAATTCAATACAAATCTCACATTATTAATTTATCTGAACCAGCTGCAGAACTTCTATCATTGCCACAGAGCACATGGGACTCTGATTATAACTTTGCCTGAAACTCCAAATGCAATCTCATACTGTGATATGGCTCTTTGGAAGCTCTACAATATACTTTGGTAGCAGATCCATTCAGAAACCTCTTTTTTACTTACACTTTGAAACTTTTTCCAGCAGAATTAGACACTATGCTTCATGGACTTTATTTCAAGCTGAGATGTGAATTTCTTACTGTACCGTCTTCATTCATAGACAGACTCTGCCACCTTTATTTACATAGGGAAGTACCTTCCTTCTCAGATAGGTAATTGTATCAGAATCTGGCCATTAGCTTACATTTATTTTCTTCCAGTTTGTTTTATGCTTCATCTGAATATTTTCATGTATCAAGTGTGTTACTGTATGTTCTGCAGTCATGCCAGTTCAGGGCTGTGATCTTATTAGAATTCATAAACTAAGCAAGACTCAGTCTTCACTACCTGAATGGAAGATTTCCAAGGAAAATCCAGGTGCTTCAGGAAGATGTGATGATGATTTAGTAGGTGGCATTATTCCTTCAGAGTCATTATTGAAGTAATGGTCCAGTGTGGGTCTAGGAGGCACAGCATTATAAGAGGTTCCATCTTTTGGATGAGATATAATACAAAGTCCTGATTAATTATGACCAGTAATGATTTTGCAACAACAGGCTTGTCATCTAGGATCATATACTGAAAGTAAGGAGTTTCTCTTGAAAAATCTAGGTACATATATTAGGTTGTAAATAGAAATCATAATTTGTGTGTGTGTGTGTGTGCTAGCACAACAGGGCCTCAATCTGAATAGGGCCTCGAGGCACTGCCATAATACAAATAAGTAATAACAATTATATTAAATCGAATAATTAATAACTATTCTTTAACTAGGGAAGTATTAATTATTCTTTATGGGCTAATTCTTGAGGTCCTTATTCAGTTTTGGCTCAGGCAAATTCCAATTGACTTCAGTGTCATTTGGCCTGAATATATATATGGTATACAAACTGAATAGGCCCTCAAGATTTGTCTCAGTAGAATTACAATGATCTTCATTACCACAGGGTCTTTAAGTTACACAAAGCCTTTTGTTTTTTTCTTCGAAGGAGTCAGATGTATGTTAAGTAGTGACGTCTAGTAAACTATCAGAGTAAAGTACATCATTCATAAAGCTGTACCAATGATTAAAAGGTCTCTAATTTAACCCTGTGACCCCAGTGGAATTTGTGAAGTATGAAAGCCATGACGTATAGTATTATTCATTGCCTTTTTCATTAGTGCTGACTGTGCTATAATCTTGCAGAGTGTATAGAAAACCCTTTTGAATCTAGATACAACGTAAATATGTTGAGGATGGGAAATAAATTTCTCTCACCAAAAAAGTAGTACAGAAGATCACACTGGGAATTTATTTTCAACAGACAATAGTACAGTAAAATTAATGCTAATACTTGCAGTAGAAAAATGGATACGTAGGATTGGAAGAAATCATGTCTGTAATGTTTTAATGCCCCTAGAAAGAGTGCAGTGAAGTGCATCGAAGTACTAACATAAGGCAGTATCAACAATACAACCTGTGTCTATTTTGATTATATATTTGAACAACAGTTATTTTTGGTCCACAGTTACAGAATATAGGCAAAAATCAGAGCTAGCATAACAGGGCACATACCACCAGGTTGTATGTGGCAATGTAAAATAAGACAGCATGAATGGGGTTCAGGCTTAACATGAACCTGAATGTCATTCAAAATAGTATAAGCAGGAGATGTACCTGGAAGGAATGTTCATCAGAGGCAGGAGAATTCAATGGTAGTGCAAATTGGTGGAGCAGGGGTGAATGCACCATTCAGCTCTCCACATTTCCAGCCTGTCTAAGGCTTTTTGAAAACCCAAATAAATTATGGGAATCATTTCTCCTTTATGCGCTTGTGACGGGTTGGATCACAGAAACCCCCTTAGGAGCTGCCACCCGATGTGCAAAGACTACCCCTGCTTCTGTTTTCCCTGCCAGCTCAGGACTCCAGCACCCGGTCTTGCTGAGCCAGACTCTCCCGTCTGCTCCAACACAGACCCAGGGTCTGAATCACTTACCCCAAAGCTGCAAGTTTACCTGAAAACAGCTCCCAGAAGTGTGCTTGTCTTTAGCACTCAGATGGCCAACTCCCAATGGGGTCTAAACCCAAATAAATCCATTTTACCCTGCATAAAGCTTATGCAGGGCAAACTCATAAATTGTTCGCCCTCTATAACAACTGAGAGAGATATGCACAGTTGTTTGCTCCCCCAAGTATTAATACATACTCTGAGTAAATTACTAAATAAAAAGTGATTTTATTAAATACAGACAGTAGGATTTAAGTGGTTCCAAGTAGTAACAGACAGAACAAAGTAAGTCACCAAATAAAATAAAATAAAATAAAATGCGCAAATCTATGTCTAATCAAACTAAATACAGATAATCTCACCCTCAGAGATGCTTCAGTAAGTTTTTTCTCAGACTGGACACCTTCCAGGCCTGGGCACAATTCTTTCCCCTGGTACAGCTCTTGTTGCAGCTCAGGTGATAGCTAGGGGATTCTTCATGATGGCTCCTCTCTCCTTTGTTCTCTTCCACCCCTTTATATATCTTTTGCATAAGGCGGGAACCCTTTGTCCCTCTGGGTTTCCACCCTTCCCACCCCACCCCCCACCGGAAAAACACCAGGTTAAAGATGGATTCCAGTTCAGGTGACATGATCACATGTCACTGCAAGACTTCATTACTCACTTGCCAGCACACACATATACAGGAAGACTCACAGGTAAATACAGCCATCTGTAGTCAATGGGAGTCATCAAGATTCCAAACCATCCTTAATGGCCCACACTTTACATAATTACAATAGGCCCTCAGAGTTATATTTCATATTTCTAGTTTTAGATACAAGACTGATACATTTATACAAATAGCATGATCACACTCAGTAGATTATAAACTTTGTAATGATACCTAACAAGAGACCTTTTGCATGAAGCATATCCCAGTTACATTATATTCACTTATCATATTTTTATAAAACCATATAGACTGCACAACGTCACAGCGCTACTTTGTTGATGTGCTCAAAGAGTTCTAGTGAATTAGTGAGGCACAATTTTCATTCAGAGAAATCATGCTGGTTTGCCCCATCATATCAGGTGCATCTTTTTCTATTCGTGTTATATTTTTAATTATCATTTCAACAATCTTTCCCAGTACTGAAGCAAAGTTCACTTGTATAATTTCTAGGATCATCTCTAGTTACTTTTTAAAGCCAGGCACATTTACTACCCTCCAAGTTCTCTGGTATTATCACTGATTTTAACGGGAGATTGGATATTTTTGTTAGCAGCTCCGCCAATTCATAGTTCCTATGGAAGAGCACTTGACTATATTTAGTCCCATCTCAGGTCCTGGTAACCTGTTGCCCTTTGATTTATCAGTTTGTTGCCATTTTTTAAAGGGACAGCTCAAGAAAGAGTGCACAAGAAACACAGTCTAGTTACAGGACTGCAGGCTGGGAACAAGTTGCTTTATTCAACTACATAACAAATAGAGAGGGAAAATACACACCACCTAAACAAGAAGTAAGGGAGGGGTAGAGCATGGTTCCAATCCATAATACTCTGATTAACCCAGTCAGCCCCTTGCTGACCACTCTACTACATGCAGCATTCTTCTCTTTAGAGACCTCGGACTAAAAAGAGTACCAAGAGCTCCACAGATGGTTTCTCTCAGACATCATTTGTGGTAAAGGCTGCTACAAAAAAGCACACAGTTTCTCTGCAATGTCCTTATCCTCCTTAATTGCCCCTTTATCACCTGCTTGTGCAGTCAGCTCTCCAATTCTCTCACAGACTTCTTCCTGCTGATATATTTTATGAATTTCTTGTTATTTGACTTTATGTCTTTGTGTATTTGTACTTTGAATTCCTAGCCCTCCTCATTTCCATTCATCATTTTATCTGCCTTGGTTCATGTGCCTTTCTATCACTAGAGTTGGATTTTCATTGAAGGATACATATAGTTGACTTGAATAATCTCTTGAACTGTGCTATTTAACC
The DNA here is from genome assembly GCF_013100865.1 of Trachemys scripta elegans. Classification (NCBI taxonomy): domain Eukaryota; kingdom Metazoa; phylum Chordata; order Testudines; family Emydidae; genus Trachemys; species Trachemys scripta. Next base: position 28,685,824 of record NC_048310.1, on the reverse strand, counting down.
ATATTGGTTCCCCCCCCCCCCAGTATCTTCACACTTCCTTTTTTGGTTTGAGTTATGCATGTCTTCTATGACTATGTCAACTAGCCTCCATAATGAGTCTGTGGATTTTAGATTTCCTCACTTTTGTCTTGCTTCCTCATTTCTTTTTTAAACCTCCCCCTTATTAAAGGCTAGTCCAGTCCTGGTCTCAGGCTTGGCCCTAGTGGATAGGTGTCCACATCATGAACACTCTCGCTCAAATGGTTTCTTTACTGGCTGCTTCGGCAGAGATCCAGGGCCCAAGTCTCAATTTTGGAGCAGGTGGGAAAGGACATAAGGGAAGGAGATGCTCCAGGTATTCCTCCCAGACAGAAAAGTGTAAATTGTGCCCTCTTCCGCCATCAAATCCACGTGTGTAAGGTGAGCCGCAACCAGTTTCAGTGAAGGTGGTTGTGCTGTATAAGGAAGAAATCATGTTTACATCTCTAAAGATGCCACCTGAGCAGGGCACTCATTCCTGACTCTCAGCTCCACAGCATAAGACAAATAGAATTCCCCAAGTGCTAAAGGGTTTGTCGTTCCCCAGAGCTGTAGTGGTAGTCAGAAGGATTTGGAGCAGCCCCACTCTCACAGCAGAGGTGATCACACAGCACTTAACACCTCCACCTCCAGTCAGCTTCCTCTTGGCCACAGCGCCACAGAAGCCAGGTCTCTTAAAACTATTTAATTTATTTTGGTGACCCCTATGAGCTCCCTGGCCAAGGAAGGAAGACTGGTCAGTGACTTCAAACAGTGTTTGTGCAGCAAAAAGATGTCTATCACAGATGAGCACATTCAGATTCAGGGAGATGCATCCAGAAAGCGCTCATGGCGGTGTGAGTTCTGTGACCTTGCCAGATTGATCCTGGTTTTCTCAAGGGCTGTCCCAAATGTGAAGAGCTATCTTCAGTCATGCCTGTCCTGGAGGCAGGTCTGAGGTAATCAAAACTCTTGGTGCATTTGGAGTGCTTTCTTTGAGATAAAGCTGTTTAGGCTCATGGGGCATTGGCCTCGATACTGGTATCCTCCTGTATCTCTTTGCTTGGAGGACTTGGTGCAGCCCCAGTGCAGATGTCAAAACTCAGCCCACCATATGCAGTAAGCTGAGAGATAGCAAGATGGTGATAAGGGAGACAAAGAATGCTGTTTGGACACAGATGGGCCACAGGACTCTTCTGGTACCAAACATCTCTCTATTCCAGAGAAGCAGCAGTCTAGAGACTGTGTCTGGATCTAATGTTCCCACCATTTTTTAAGTAACTGGCTAACTCAGCAGATTTTAGCAGGCCCTGGCTCAGGAATCTCATGGGTCCTGGAATTCCTGTCCAATCCCTATAAAGCCTTTGGCGCCTATCTTGGATCACTGGTAAAGGTGGCATGACATCTCACAACACTCTCCCTGTCATGAAGATGGCCAAGCAAAAGTCTTCTCTCTGAAGACACCATCAGCTATATATCCCATCTCCAACACAAAGGCCTAATGGTGGAGGTCGCCCCAGCCAGAGGGAAGACTGGCCAATTACAGGACACTGAGCACCAAAACTCTGAATATTGACAAGGGGATTTCCTTGCCTGAAGGGTTTACCAGTCCATGGTTAGAGCCCTACATATTGCGGACTACCATGTTCTCATGGGCAAAAGCCAGGCTGAGCTCAGCAAGAAGACAACAGCTTTGGCAGAGTCCCTTCCGCAAGACAGACTGTGCACAGGGCCTGGCTAGGTGCTCGGTGTGGGTACAGCCTCTGATGCAGATAATATGAGGTGCTATCCTAAAGGGGTCATCTGCAGGTCTGCTTCATGGAAGGGCTCTGTGTTCCACCAGCAGGAACTCAAGGACTGTGATAGAACTAGTGGGGATTCTTTTGTAAAGGTTTCCCTGGTGTAAACATGGGCCAAGAGGTTCCAGTCTAAATAACCTGAACTTGCAGGACATCCCACCCATATGACATATTGTGTAAAAAGACCAACTCTTGAGCTCTTTTAAAGTATTTCTCCTTAAGTTTTTGTTCTGGAGAGTATTTTGCTGAGATGAAATTTACTAACTACTATTATAATGTGCTGAGAAAGTAGAAAAATAACTTAAGTCAACATCGTGTACAGTGTGCTTCACATAAAAAAAAAGGAGGTGAAATAAAAAATAATGCCATGACTTCAATAATCAGAGTCTTTTTCCCTTAGCATCTAAGAGATGACAAGTGAGAAAGTTTTAATATAGAAGAGGATTTTTATTTGCATTTCTTAACAATAAGGGTGGTTTATACTCCACCTGGTGTCTTTTCTCACATCATCTTTTATGGGCTTCTCTCAGTGACAAGTACCTTTGTGCAAAGGGTTTTTTTTCTCTCTCTCCCCCCTCTCCGGTTCTAACTCTCTAGCAGGCTTCAGCATACAAACACAATGGAAGCATTGAAAGGAAGACAGTGGGACACCTCCTTTGATCTTGTGTTCTAATAACTTGTGTACGTATGTGTCCAAAAACAATGCTCCAAGGCTTTTCTCCTGAGCGTCTGCTGCTGCCGCCCCAAATGAAAAGAATACTCATCACAGGGGCAGTGTAATAGTTAAACTGTGTTCAGAAAAATATAGTACAGGAGAGTAGTGTAAACAACAGACTGTAAACTCGGCTAAACGCTTTGATGGCTGAAAACAGCCCGGCTCCTGACAACAGACATAGGTCTGTTCAAAGCAGACACAGGGAGGGTCATCACTAAATCATACAGTTTCTTATTACTTTTCATATCCATTCTGGAGAATACCCATTGCACTTGGCCAAAAGAAATGTGGCTTGCATTAGGGGAGATGTCTGTTGTTGGAAAATGCAACTGAGCTCCTCCTTATCAGTGCTGTTCACTGGCTGTTTTGTACGAGCTAGTTCAAACAACAAACCTGGATTGTTTATATATTTATTTATTTTGGAGGCTCTTTCTAATTAAGTGGATTTGGGGAAAAAACAGCATATAAAAGGACCAGTTGCACACAACTCTAGATGCCGATAAGCTTCCCTTATGCAAGCAATAATCCGGGGAAGGAGGCTGCTCAATCAAGGTCCTGCTGTTTACATGCACACACCGTATATGTACGCAAAAAGCAGAGATGACCCAATCCAAAACTGAGCCCATGAACACCCCTTAACTTTGGGAAGAGGATGTTGGACTCAGAATCTGGATTTGAATTTAGCATCTGGGCCCTATCTCCATAACAAACTGAACAAAACTTCAGAGAAAGGCACCCACATGTTGGGGGCAGGGGTTGTGTTTCTCGATCCAAACGTACATCTGAATTGGACAGCTAGGGTAAAGTAACCCTAGGGCTTGATTTTACTGCCACGGTCCTGGTTTTCCATGTTATGTCCTGGTGTCCCAGGAACTTCTTTCATGCCTTGGCTTTTCATTTCAATGAAAGGGGGGATTTTTCAATAACTAAAACATTTTTCAGAGTAGGATGATAAACTCATTCAGAATACCATGGGACTGGAAAAATCCCTCCATTCTGAGACACATGGCAGTGTTACTGTTGAGCCAAAACAGGCAGCAGCCACCATGAGTAGCAAGTGTTTGCCCCCAAAATGTCCCAGTTTTTAACCTTAGTAGTATGGGCACTTTAAGCTTGGGCCAATTTTTAATTTGCTTATATGTTAAATCTTTGGTCACTGTTGGTTTTTATCACTACAGCCTTGTTTACACTCAGGAATGGATCTGAGACAACAATTGGTTTGTGGAGAACAGAAGACTGGCCATAATGGGTCACACCAATGGTCCATATAGTCCAGTATCTTGTCTTCTGACAGTGGCCAATGCCAGATGCTTCAGGGGAATGAATGGAACAGGGTAATTATGGAGTGATCCATACCCTGTTGTCCAGTCCGAGCTTCTGGCAGTCAGAGGCTTAAGGACACCCAGAGCCTGGGGTTGCGTCCTTGATCATCTTGGCCAATAGCAAAGAATTCCTTTAGCTTCTCTTATCTTCATGGAGTGCTCCCATAGCACCTCGATTGTCCAGTGGTCCCACTGATTGTTTGGCAGGCTTCCTGCTTCTGATGAATATAAAAACATTTTTGTTATTAGTTTTTCTGTCTTTTGCTAGTAGGTCTTCAAATTCTTTGTTGGCCTGTCTAATTATAATTTTTAAACTTGACTTGCTAGAGTTTACACTCCTTTCTATTTACCTCAGGGCTAGTCTACACTACCCGCCCAGATCGGCGGGTAGAAATCGATCTCTTGGGGATCAATTTATCGCGTCTCATCTAGACGGATAAATCGATCCCCAAATCGACGCTCTTACTCCCACCTCGTCAGGAGGAGTACGCGCCGTCGACGGGGGAGCCGCGGCGGTCGATTTGCTGCCGTACTCACAGCGGGGTAAGTCAAATAGGATACGCCGAATTCAGCTACGCTATTCGCGTAGCTGAATTTGCGTATCTTAAATCGACCCCCCCCCCCTTAGTGTAGACCTAGCCTCAGTAATATTTGACTTCCAATTGATACCTTTTTGCCTATAACCACTTCTTTTACTCTGCTAGTTAGCCGGCGTGGCATTTTTTTCCCAGTCTTCTTACTTTTTTGTGTGTGTGTAGGGAGGGAAACATTTCGTTGGAGTCTCTATTATGGTGTTTTATAAAAGTTTCCATGCAGCTTGCAGCCATTTTGCTCCAGTCTGTTCCTTTTAATGTCCATTTAACTAGCTCTCTCATTTTTGTGTAGTTCCCCTTTTTGAAGTTAAATGCCGCCGTAGTGGATTTTTTTGGTATTTCCCTCCCTACAAGAATGTTTAATTTAATTGCATTATCGTTGCTATTACCAAGCGATTCAGCTATATTCACCTCTTGGAACACATCTGGGGAGCCACTTAGGACAAAATCAAGAATTGCCTCTCCCCTTCTGCGTTCCAGAACTAGCTGCTTCAAGAAGCAGCCATTCAAAGTGTCTAGAAATTATATCTATGCATCTTATCCTGAGGTGAAATGTACCCAGTCAATATAGGGATAGTTGAAATCCCCCGTTATTACTGCGTTTTCTGTTTTTGCAATCTCTCTAATCTCCCCGAGTATTTTGCAATCAAATTGGACTGGGTGCTATGGTTACACAAAGATGCAGGGAGCAGCTGAAGAGACCAAAGGTCTTTCTCCATTTTGGAATGCGGAGCTCTGCACTGCTGGATGCAGAACAGACCCATGGTAGGCTGCAGCTCACAGCAGGTTCTCAGTGATGCATTATGCAATGTTTAAATAGAAATAATTTAGTTGTTAAATTAAAGCACTCAATGCCGAATAAAAAGAACACAGAAAGCCTTGTCTAGACTTGGGGATCAGAACTGGTGAGCTATACCAAATTACTAGCCAGTGATTGCCCAATCAGCACTACTCCTGTGATTGGACAAGACCTAAAGCTGTTTAAATGAGTTGCATTTGCTGAAGCAAAGAGAACTGGTGTCTCCCTTACAGTGCATTGGCCCTGATGCAACCTCTGCAGCACAGACAACTTCATTTAAACAGACTTTGTGGTCTATCTACGTTCTCTAAACCATTCAAATGGCAACAATAACCGGTTTCATTTAAAAAATGCCCCCTTAGCTATTTCCATTTGACACCTATTGCAACCCCTAGGCATGTGCATTAAAATATAACACAATCCTAAGGGAACTTGTGAACAAAATCCTCCCCACCCCAAAAGGAAACTTAACTTCACACACACAGACACACACACACACACACACACACCCTCTCCAGGCAACAGCTTCTGAGTGGATAAATATGAGATGATCAAGTAAGCAAAATAAACACCTATATATTTTACTTTATAGTCCATTTATTTTTTTCTCCTCTTAGCTTTTGGTGATGTAAATGGATTCTGCTCTAAATGCAGTCTCACCAAATCCCATGGACATACCTGCCATATAAACCTTAATTGTTGTGTTAATGCTCAGATATGATGGGTGCCTTAGAAATACTTAGGACTACTGAAAATTTTTCCTACTTTGAGACACATTTGTAAGAAAGAGGGAGCCCAAATCATGGTGTCAAAGGGTTGTAGCAGAGCTGGTCAAATAGCATTATATATGCCCCACCCCCAATGAAAAAAAGTCTGTTTTTGACTTTTCCCTTTCTCTGCCTTTTTCCTTTGGGAGATAAAGGGAGTGAGGATCATGTGTGGGGGGGAAGGAACACTATTTTTTTTTCCAATTAAAAACTGGAAATATTCAACCAAACTGAAAATTTTCCCTGAAAATTTTTGTTTTAGTCAAACAAGCCATCCTTTATTCTTCAACAAAATATTTCAGCCAAAAATATTCCAGCTGGCCCTAGTCATAAACCAGCCAGATTGTCCCCCTCCAGGATAGGAGGAGTCCAAACAGTCATACAGTTGGAGTAGGTGGCTCCACACCACCGCCACTCTAGCCCCCATGAGAAGCCATGCTGGGGGAAAAGAGAACATGTCCAGGGTATTCCTATTCCACAGCTATTCCTGCCTACCACAAAAACCCATAGGGGGGCATGGACAGCTGAGCACAAATTAGGGCAGCCCTCAGGCTGCACCAATATAGAAGATGAAAACAGGTGGCGTAAAGCTCTCTCCCAGCTTGGTCCCTGCACCAAGCTCAGCTCAGGCCGTGCCTACATTAGAAAGGGTTTGTCAATAGAGCTATACTGGCAAACCTTCCTAGTAGAGATACTGCTTATATCAGAAAAAGAGTTCTTTTGCCACTGTAGCTTATACCATTTTCCTGAACATCAACTCTAAAGTTTTTGCTGGCATAGTTCTGTCAGTTAAGGGTGTGATTTTTTTTCACAACCCTAACTGACATTGCTATGCCAGCAAGACTTTTAAGTGGAGTCCAGGCCTCAGCCACAGAGGCAGACTTGGCCCACAGACCCCATACGGATGTCAAATAGCACACTGTGCAATTCATTCCTTGTATGTCTGAGCAGCTGTACAATAACCTACAAATTATTAAAAGAAAATCTTGCTTCAGAAAGGGTTTCCTCACATATTTCTAGAGTGTTTCTTAATGAGAGTGGGAAATCCTTAGTCGAACTGACTTTCAAACTTTAGAAGCCAGCCTAAATCTTTGTGGGCAGAATATACCTCGGCCTGCTCCCCTTTGTTGAATAAAAGCTGTATAACTCAAGGCATTCAACAGATTAATTTCTGTGACTCACACAGTTCTACTGAAACCAACGACACTTTTTACTTGATTTTTGACAGTATGTTCTGCATTTTATTTATTATAAACTATTATAGTTTTCATCCTCCATCTTTCATATAGCACAAAATGTATCCCTGGAATTATGGTCTCCTGACAAACCACTAAGGTGCTGAAACATATTAGGCCAACTAACTAGTGCAAATCAGGAGTAACTCTACTAAAAAACACACCTAGTGTAAAATTGGTGTGAGAGGAATAGCAGGTCCATAAAATTTACATTTTAATTGCACAGATGTCTCTACCTCTGGAGCTGCAAGTTGGAGATACAAATATGCTGATCTTTCCTGGATGAAAGTTAGAGGTGGGATATGGGCTATAATTATGACTCTGCATAACATAATATATTTAGCAAATGATAATACAAACCACCACTGAAAAATCTATCAAGAAAGGAAATAATAGTGTATATTTAGAGCCAAGGGAGAAAGATTAAAGGGAAAATTTCCATGGTTTCCTGACATTCATTAACAAGTGTTAAAGAAGAGAATGGGCAAGTAAGGGTAAGAGAGGCAGGTAGGTATTGTACTAGTTTTTAATACTGTAACAAAAGGGGTGAAGATATGAAAAGTAACAGTGTTCCTTGAATAACTATCTGAGGCTTTATTTATACTTTAAAATTAGGTAAACAAATCACATCCCAGGCTGATGTATCTATGCCAACCTAACCCCCAGTGTAGATGCCGCTATGTTGATAGGAGAATACTTCTATCAACATAGCTACCATCCTTCAGGGCGGTGGTGTTCCTATACCAACAGACAAACCCCTGCCGTCAGTGGAGGCTGTATCTACAGTACAGGGTTATGCCAGCATACCTATGGCGACACAGCTATGGCAATATAGTCTCCATAGTGTAGATATATCTTGAGATGGGCTATCACAGAAAGGACTAATTACAGCACTGAAAAATGAATATTGCAGTGTTAAAGGAACTTAAATGAGAATAGAGTTGACAAAGGCAGACAGACAGTTAGCATCACACACAAACCCCTGTCTCTAAGCAGTACAGTAGGATAATACAGAATGATCTGGATTGTTTGCTAAACGGACCACAAGCAAACAATGTGTAGTTTAATATGGCTAAGTGCAAATGATACACCCTGGAACAAAGAACGTAGGCCTTACTTCCAGGATGGGAGACACTATCCTGGGAAGCAGTGACTCTGAAAAAGATTTGGGGGTCATGGTGGATAATTAGCTGAACATGCGCTCCCAGTTGGATGCTGTGGCTAAAAGGGCTAATGTGACCCTTGGATGTACAAGCGGGAATCTCAAGTAGTAGTAGAGAGGTTATTTTACCTCTATATTTGGCACTGCTGTGACTGCTGCTGGAAAACTGTGTCCAGTTCTGGTGCTCAAAATTCAAGAAGGATTTTGAAAAATTGGACAAGGTTTAGAGAAGAACTACAAAAATGATTAAAAGATTAGTGAACCTGCCTTATAGTCATTCAATTTCTTGACTCTTATCTATTTAGCTTAACAAAGACAGTTAAGGAGTGAATGCACTCTTCAGTGTAGCAGAGAAAGGTATAACCTGATCCAATGGCTGAAAATTGAAGCTAGACAAATTCAAAGTGGAAATAAGGTGCAAAATTTTTACAGCGAGAGTCATTAATCATTGCAACAATGTAAGAAGAGTCATGATGGATTCTCCATCACTGACAATTTTAAAATCAAGATTGGATGTTTTTCAAAAAGATCTGCTCTAGGAATTACATTGGAAAACTTTGATAGCCTGTGTTATGCTGGAGGTCAGACTAGATGATCACAATGGTCTCTTCCGGCCTTGGAATCTATAATTGAGTTGTAGTGGCTACCTATGTATTGCAAAGTGGCTGGAAATAAACGGGGCCACCCAAAATATTGATCCAGATGTACAGACCCTGGCCCAAACAACTTTGTAAGCATCTGCACACTTGCATTCTGCAGCATGTACCACAATTGTGTGTGCAGCTCTGTAGAGCTCCACCGTTCATGGGTGGTAGATATCATAGGCTGGGGGAGGCTGAGCCTCCCCAAACAGCCAGGTGTGGCCCTGCCCACACTCTGCCCCCAGTCCCCCTCCTACTTCCCGCTCTGCAGGTGGCGCTTCCTCTGTGCCATCATGGTCCCAGCTGGGGCTGGCACTGGGGCCATGCTGACCAGCCACTCAGCACTCGGGGGGGGGGGAGGGGGAGGGCTGGGGCCACACTGCCCAGCCTCCTGGCACTCTGGAGCTGGAGAGGGAGGGGATCTGGGGGCGCTAGCCTGGGGCAGGAGGCAGCAGCCACAGTGGGGGGGCAGGCTGGCCTGCAGAAGGGGCAGGGCCTCGGGTGGGAGGGACGGGGCTGGAGGGCTACCCTCCCCAAGCCAGCGGTTCACCCACTACTCATGCCACCATTGTAGAATAATCTATTAGATGTGCCTAGGAATAATGATTTGGGATGGGTTTCTTACACATGTTGAAGCTGCAGACTCTAGATGGAATTATGCTTATTATCTTCTGATTTTCCACTATTTATATTGAAACATTGTAAGACAAGCTCACATAGACAAAGTGTACAAATCAGGTGCCTTCTTTTATATGTAAAAACGTACAAGAAATGAAATTGTTTTTATATTATATTCTTTTCCTAGTAGCAAAATCAAAATAAAGAATTGTTTTGGGCCAGGCTTCTAAACTTTTGAAAAAAAAAAAAAAAAAAGAGAGAATCCTCCTTACCCCCAGGTCATGGAGTGGCAATAGAACTACCATCTGGCTGCAGCTACTTTTCAGCTGATCTGGGTGGGGGTTAGAACCCAGGTTCTACTTTAACTTGGTCTGGAACCCACCCACTTTGTAATGAGGATGCAGGTTAAATTACTCAGTTGCTGATAGTCCTCCACTGCCCTTCCCACAATTCCCCACTTCCGAAGTACAGACAAGTTCTCTCATAATTGACTGGGAAAGGATCTTAGAGCATCTCAGTACAAAAAACCATGGGATATGCCCTCAGACACAAATGGGCAAGTTCAGAAACAATGATGACACAGTAATATAGGTAATGCTTTGCTGTGAGGATGCTTGCCCCCAAGCAAGGCTAACCTGGGTGCTCAGTCCAGGTGCTGATCACACAGGTTAATTGTTGCTGTAGCCTCTCTCTTGTCAAACGTTTCATGAATCTACCACCAGGCAGATTTATGGTTTTGCCCGTCATGTTAAAATATACCTTTTCTCAGCATTTTGACAGGATAGCAGGTGAAACTCAGCACTTTAAATTGAGTTTTTGAGATGTTATGTACATTCAAACCAGAAACATTACACAAAATTCAGGGGGCATGAATCCTCACAAATTAAAACTAAGAGCCACTGAGAACTAAAACTTCTGTGACTGACATGGCTCCAAACAAATGCCCTTTATGCTCATATGACACATCGTTAAAGATGTTGAAACAACAGAAGTACTGTTAGGGTGACAGATAATTAAGCCATTAGAACAGGGGCTCACACTTTTTTTTTTTTTTAAATAGTATGGACATCTTAATAGCACCATGGACTACCTCCCCTACCAGTCATGGTATCACAGGCCGCCTCGTCTTTGCAAGCGTGTAACATCCATACAGCTACAGCAATTGCTGCTTGGAAAATAACAGCAGGAAATTATTTATGCATTTTTAGGTTCATTTATGCTATTTATTTGCTGGAAATAAGGATCAGAAAGCAGCACCATATGACCAGCCAGCTCTCCGTGGACCACCAGCACAATGTCCTTAGGCCACAGACTGAGAATCTCTACATTAGAACCTCTCTGGTTCTGTAATGAAAGTGTGAATCAGAGGAGTGCTGGCAGGAGACTAATCTTTCATTTCCTTGCCCAGTCACATGACATTGATTTGGGTTACAAAAGGGTATACAGCAGTTGGTGTCCAATGCCATTACAAGTGTTGCAACTGGCCTTTTATGTCTATGCTGGTTCGAGATTTCACTTTCACATGAGATATTAGCTTTGCAACAGCTTCAATTGCATTTTATATCAGTTGCTCTGATCTTCACTTTCAGCTATTAGGAAAATTCAGTTGTGATTTCCTGCTTGGATTTTAAATAAATACTGCAAATTACATGCCTGAGTTTAAAAATGCTCCAGTGCTCCAAGACATAACCAAGTTGGAGGTCTGGAGTGGAGCTAGGTGGAAAATTCTGTGATTTCCATCTTTTTTCCATTCTAAAACTAAAACATTTCTTAAAATTTCTCACAAAATAAAATTTAAATTCAAATGATTTCAGGACAATTGAAACATTTTGTTTTGATAAAATAGACACATTTTATTTCAATGTTGAGCTTTTTAAAATTTTATATTCTACTACATGCAATTTTTTTAAATGAAATGAAAGGTCATGTTGCAATGAAAAATCAGAATGTTCTGTTCCAAAAAGGTTGAAATATTCCATATTGACCTTACTGAAATTTGTTCCAATTTTTTATCTAACCAAAATTTTCTCAAAAGCAAAATTTTTGGCTTTTGACAAATTAGTGTTTCCCCCATGGAAAAATTTTCCATTGGAAATTTTCTAACCAGCTCTAGTCAGGACTATACAGGGAAATGGGGGATATATTTATAGGGCTGGATCTTGCTATCCTCACTCACCATACTCATTGAATTGACCTCATATGAGTAAGGGCCACTTGGGCAAACAAGGGTTAAAATGTCAGACCCTAAGTATCACGTATTTTAAAAGTTCACATATATTACATCTTAAACAACATCTTTCCAGTCCTGCCTCCTCTGGCTTTTTATTTGCTTCAGAAATCATCAGTGATTTCAGTGAAGAAATATTCTTTAACTTCCGAAATGTTTCACTCCCTCATTTCTTTAATTCTATTTTTCTTTTTTTCTTTAAGGTTTTAATTCCTATGTGGTAGTATACTTCAGGGTGCCTCTGATTATGCTGAACATTTTGGCTAGTTAAAGTCATTTGGCTTCATCTCATGCATCCCAATGCTTACGATGTTTATGATTATTTCATTAGAATGCCAGGATTTTTTTCCTGTGTGCTATATGAATAAGACTCAGTGTGCTAATACAGTGTGAACAATCTCAATGTACAGCATCAAAACTAACACTGAATGAGAATTAGTAGCCCCATCAGATACCATAAATCATGGTCATCCATATAGTAAAAAGCAACAGTGAGTCTGTTTATTTCTCATCTAACTTTCTGAGTGTAAAATCTCTTTGAAGCCATTATATTTTCATTACATCAGAGCTTGCTGGTACCAGGCTCTCCTGCATTTCCTTGAGTTCCTGCAGTCAGGATGAGCATCTGACCTTCAAAAAAAACTTTAAATTTAGAATATACCAACCAGGCTGCCTAGCCATTCTTCTTATTTCTAAAGGAGATTAAATGCAGTTGAAGAAACTCTACTGGACTCAGAAGCTGGATCCTTTGCAAGGAAGGGTGACACTTTCTCAAAAGAAAAAGTCCACACACTAGGACTTTTCAAGTGTTTCTGTATAAAAGAGCCAAATATAAAGAGCAGGAAACCATTCTGTACTTTCAGAATAATGTGCCAAAGACAAGCAAGAGGCTTTAATACTTGAAATGGTCTTAAATCTAAAAGAAAGATTTGTAATACAATATCAATAGGGGAAAAGGGAAATATCCCAACATAATGTTTTCCTTTTTTCAAACACGATATAGGACAGACAGCATAGGAAGGGAGCATTAGCCTTAAAATAATAGAGAAACCCACCACCATTTAGGTTGTTAGCTCTGGGAAGACTCAGGCTGTGTGTCCAATCAGAGGACCCACACTTTATGCCAAGTCTGGTTTCAGATCCATTCTGCACCAACTCCACTGAAGGCAAACACAATTAGGGCATTCAGCATAAGACAGTAGGAGATCCCCTTTGATGTTGGGATAAAATGAGGATATGCATGGTTTTGTCCAAAATGACAACCATCCCAGGTTTACTAATGGGTATCTAATAGAAAAAGAGAATTTTATGATGCTCATTAATTACCAGACTGTCATGTGCTTCTGGCAGAAAGAAAGTAATCCTCTTCTCCAGATTAGACAGCCACCACAAAGGACTTCAAAGAACTTTCAGTCCCCTCCCCTGAGAGCTGCCTTGCGTAAACCTCACAGTGCTAACCGTGCAAATTAAAAGAAGGGAGCAGCTGACAAACCCTTCCTGTTACAGGCATAGTGTATTTCTGCTAGCAGTTCAGACAAGAGTCTTTATTTAACTAAGAGACGCACACATTTTCTAAACATACAAATGCACTTTAAAATACACATTAAACTTTACAAATTGTCTGGCTAACAATGTTTTCCACTCTTACTTTCAAGCCCAGAGTTATATGCAGTGAGGGTTTTTTTTTTTTTTTTGGTGACAATGGAAAGATCTTGTTAAGAACAAGAAAATGCAAGTGAAATATAAACTGAGAAACTGAGACATACAGTCCCGTTTTCACCAGATATGCTTCTGAGTGAGGAGCAGTTATGGGATTCCTCCTTCTGTCAGCCGACCACTGTAGGGTATGAGTGGCTACAATGTGATCTCAGATGAGAATGAGATTAAAGGAATTAAAGGATTAGATAATTTGCTGAATTTATAATATAGTGACTTGCCCAATCTTACACAGCGAATCACATGCGAATGGCCGGACTCATTCCCCTGTTCTGACTCTAGGTTACAGTCCCTCCCTTATTGCTAAATGTCTACAAAAACTCTTGACAGGTAACTTTTCTCCCATTGACCAAATTCTATGGACTTCAAAGCATGTAATACATTGGATGTCTTTATGATGGTCACCTATTGCTTTAGCATAGGTTTGAGAGCGCTATACGGCCTCAATTGGCTCACAGGGTGAAATTATAAGTGGCAGAGGGACTAGCCCGGATGTCCTGAAAATCTAGACTTAAATCCGTAACTGCCACTTTGCTCTGTAAGCAAAAATACGTGAATTCATGGAGAGCCCCGTAGATTTTGGTTGGTTGGTTGGTTGGTTTTTTTTTCAGCCACCAAGGACCCAGAGCCTTAGCTCTTCTGACATGTGGAGGGATTTAATGCAGTTTCTCTACTATTTGTCCAGCACAGCATTACCTGCACTTTGCATCCAGTGGCAATTGTTGAATTTAAAAGTGAGATATTTTCCATTTGTGCAGTAAATAGAACCTGAACAGCAGATTAGACAAAGCTCTGTCTCCTGTGCATTGGGAATGAATGCAGTCTGAGTTCTATAAGAGTGAGAAAGATGGAGGGCACATTGCTTGTCATGATGACAATCAAACAAAATGGAAATATGCCAATGTGAATTCTAGAGGCGATCTACTGAGCTGGAGAAACTTTCCCATGTGTATCTCTACGGCTTGCCTCCTGTCCAACCCACTCCCTCTAGAACTTCTCAAAAAAAGAATCTATTACTTTCTTTCCTGTTGCATCTCCTTGATGATGTCCTGCTTTTTCCTATATCCTCCCATTGCTATCCACGGTGTTGCCTGGGGATCAGCTAGAATATCTCTTTAGTTAGTTTTAAAGTCCAAATAAGTAAAAGAAATACATCTACTTTTTCTGTGTGGTCCACTGCAGCAGACCAGAAAACAGGAACAAAATATTCACAATTTTTTCCTTCTATTTCATCCCAACAGACATTTTCAGAACGGATCTATTGGCCACCAAAAATGGAGTGGTCAGCCATACCTCTCAACCTGCCAAGGTCCAAGGGTAGGACACAATTTGTGACAAAGACCCAAAACGAGGGACACGCACACAAAAGCAATTCATTCTGGAAGCATAAAATTCTGTGAGATTCATTCCTTTAGTGTAAATCACTATCACCTCAGTTTCATAATTCTGCATTTCTGACTTAAATACTTTTCATCCATAAATGAACGGGAGAGCATTGAATTTGTGTAGCATGTAGGCAGCTTTGGCACTAAAATGCACGACATCCCTCAAAATCAGGCATTTGAGAAGCCCATAGATCACTATTCACAGGATTGATTCCCCATTAAAATAACCACTGATTTCTTTAGAGTGCTCTTCATCTTTCCTTATTGTGAGACCCTGAAATCACCATAGCTGTCCTGGATGGATCAGCCTCTGAAGATAGTCACTGACTTTTCTGGGATATGTGCCTGAAGAATGTGGCTCCATTTGTTAACCACTTGCTCTAGCAAACATCATGAAAGGGTGGTTCTTTGTCCTCAGCAAGGGAAGAGAATAGACAAGATTCTTTGTTCAAAATGAAATGGGTGTAATCCTTAAACCCTCAAATACTGTATGAGTAAACACAGTAGATAATCTCTACTCAGCAGAGGATTTATTTGGCCAGCTAGGGAGGGTACATGGGGCACCCGATTTGCCTGGAAAGCATGAAGAGACCAGTGTTGAATCTGTCTGCACTTTATCAGAGTGGTAGGCAGAAGGCAGCCAGAGACTAAGGAACTTGTAGCGCAATCCTGAGAAAAAGCTAAGAGAGAATTAGCTTTTGGGTGAAGCGCTGGGTGGAAAGAATTGTCTCTTGCTACCTGTGTTCAGAGAAACAGGACTGTGTGTGTACATTTTGTTTATTTACGAAAATTGGCTAACTGCTTGGGTCAAAAGTGGTGTGTAAGAGGGAGCCCTTGTGGGATGGCTTGCCATTGCAGTCTCCTGCCTCAGTTTCCTGGAAATAATTCACTCACAGCAAAAAGTCTTAAAAATAATATTCTCTTTTGGGCTCTAATTTATTCAACATAGTCCAGCTCCCAAAATAGCTCCTTTTTTGCCCATCCCTAAATTCAGTGTTTTCACGCCCTTCCTCTGGGGACTATGTCCTGACAGAGTTCTCTGCTCCTTCATGGAGCTCAGAGTCTCCCTTTTGATTCATCCCTTCATCTGACCACTCCCTTAATCCTTCCGAGGTGGCTCTAATAACCCCAAACACCTCTCTGGTCTGGTTGGGGGAGAGGAGAGCCTTGCCCTCCCCATTCGACAAGGCTCTTGGTCCTGAGCCCTTAGAAGACCAACAGCCTAGGTTTTTCCTATATCTTCCCCTTCCCAGACACTAACTCTCCCTTTGGAACATCTTCCTCTCAACCAATGGCCATTTTGGTTATTCTGGACAGTTGGAATGGAGTAACTGATATCTCAACCTACGTTTGTAGCCTTACAGGGCCAGTACCCCATTACAGAGTAACAACATGAACTTACTGGAAGGTATTTCTCCTCACAGAAACAAATGCTTAAGAAGTTAATGTCAGGCTCCATTTATAACTCGAGGGTGCTAAACAGAATCACATCTAAACACAAAACAAATCTGAAATATAAAGGCTTTTTTCCCCTCTCTCAAAAATGTAGCTTTTCACCCAGCCAAAAAACAAAAACAAAAAACCCACACTCCACACAGGGGCTGAGTCTGAAATGTACAAAGATTACCAAAGTCTCAATTTTTTTTCTGACTTCCAAACTTAGGGCCCCCCCCCACCTCATGGGACTCACAAGCACTTTCCACCTGGTATTGGAGAGCCCCACCCAGCCCAAACCTCCAACGTTTCTTGGTAGCTACTCACTAGGGACTTTCATGCTCGACATTTTAAAAGATATCTTCCAAGCTGAACTGAAGTATCTTTCCCTCGGCCATGGTCCCATACTCTCTAGCCCCAGCTCATTCAGTGTCTAGCTACCCCTGTCAGCTAATGGATCATGCTTCGAGTGCAACCAACTGTATTTGAACAGGAGAAAACTACAAGTGAGGTCACTGACGGACAAAGAAACATGGTTAGCGCTGAATATGGGAATATCCCAGGCTGCAACCAAGGGTACGGCCAATATAGCTCAAGGTTATGCTCTGAGAGCAAGGCCCAACTTATTTCATTGCTGCAGACTTTGCTGTGCAGTTTTTTTGTAAAATTATGAACTGGAATCCCAGCTCTTTTAAAAAAAAGTGATGGGTTTCTTTAGTTGTGAAGAAAACCTTAGGAAAGAGAGCCAAATGTAAAGCTCTGTAGCAATGTCTTCCCCAAAACTATGGGCCAGATCCACAGCTGGTGGGAATCAGTGTAGTTCCAGTAAAGTCAATGGAGCCGTGCCAATTTACACCAGCTCTGGATCTGATCCAGTGACCAGGAAGTTTGTTCAATGCCCAGCTCAGCTCAGTGGAATGTTAACACTGAAATTTAAAGATGATTCTTTGAATGTCACCAATGAGAAACATTTCACTGATGGAGATCTTAGCAGAAACATCCAGCCATCGTGCTTCTCCTACTATCCCAAACTGCCTCCCTCACTTCCACAGGTGCCCAGCTGACCCCTACCCAGCTACCAGAACATCCAGCTTCCCCCTTTCCAACATCTAAATGCAGTTATCTAATCAATCAATCCAAAAATCTAAACTGTATTGAAAATTAGAGAGTGGGGGCAGGAATATACGATCAAAACGGACACAGGCCTATTGTACTGAGTGTACCATTCATGAATCATACTTAAGTTCATTGAAAACTTGATTTTTTTAAAAACGTTAATGAAGCTGCTATAAAATTTCCAGCCTGCTATTCCAAATCGCCACAGAACCTGGGAATCTTCAATAGCGGCAGTTTTTAAATGACTTGAATATCGAGGGATGCATTCACCCACAGGTGCACCTTCATCTTTTGAGCTCATGAGAGATTTAATATCTTCAGTGGATAGGGTATTGGCAACCTCAACAAGAATGATGCAATTTGGGGTCCAAATTTTTCAATTAAGCACTTGCATAAAAGTGGTCTGCCAGAGGTTTTGACTTCAGTGGAACCAGTGAGTGCCTAGAACCTTTGAAAAATCAGGCCTCTTGGATTTAGGAGCCCAATTTTAAGCAATTTTGAAATTTTGATCTAACTTTTTTTAGCCCTATGTTGCCCTTGAGATAAACTAGAAACATTGTACATCAATACATGATGGCAGAGGTGGTGCCAACCCACTAGGTGCCATAAGCAGAAATATTTTGTGGGGCCCTCCATACACAACAGAGACTAAAAAAAGCAAATAAGGGGCCCCCTTGAGCTGCTCAGGGCCCTAGGCCCTAAGCAACTGCTTAGTCTGCTTATGCCTAGCACCGGCTCTGCATGATGGACACTTTCCTGTAATGCTCCCTTCATAATCCCATTAAGGAACAAAGATGCCTGCCGCTTCCAACATCACCCTTCTGTCTAACCCAACATCAGCCTCTTTTTCTCTTTCAAGACTTTTCCAGGTATTGTATCCATATCAAATGATAGTCAATCTAAAGATCACAATGACAATCTTGCTATTGCATTTCCCTGTATCGGCTTCATTCTTCATTTTCCTACAAGCTTGCTTTCAGCTCACTTAGAAGGTAATCCCTTCATTAAAATAGCTGTCTGCATGGCCAAAGCAATCTTGTTTGTTTATTACTGAGAATGTTCGCCCTGTGGTTGTTTTGAATATGATGGCATCTTTATCTCAAACTAGAAAATCATTCCTGGCATGGGCTTTGGGGAATTGGATTTGGGGATTATTGTTTGCAGCTTGTTTATGGTGGTGTTAGCGATAACCTGAAGCATCTGAGATACGAATGGCAATAGTATAGTTCCCATCCAGTTCCCTCTGAGCTAGGGGACTCTGCTAGCCCACCACAGCACCTGGCCTTTCTGGAGAGTCTTCCCCACAGGTCTCCTCCTGCTGTGGTCCTTGGACTCCAACTCCTTCCTCTTGGCTAAAGGATTCTACAGCCCCCCTTCATGGGGCTGTGCTGTGATTCAAGCAGGCTTCCCCAGCCCACCAGTATTTAGGGCTCCAGCCCCGTTCCACAGAGTCTGCCTTGGTCCTGACTCAATTCTCCCCTGCAATTCTCCTCTCCAGTCTGTCAGTCCCCTCTCTCCTTCTGGGAATTACCAAACAACTGGGGTTTATCATATTCATTTGAACCCAAACCTTTTCAAACTCTAGGGCTTTTGAATGCTTGTGAAACCCGTTTGGACAGGTTACACAACTCTAGCAGTGCAAGTCGGGTGGTACAGTCCGGTACGCCATACCAGCAAGATATTTATAGCTGGTACAGCATTCCGGAAAGAGGAGGAGCGTAAGGTGGGGCTGCTGGGTGGTCCCATGCCCGCAGCTCCTCCGGCACAGCTGTACTGCCCCCAGCCCTTCCACGTAGGGTCTCCTCACGTCTGTACAGCAGTCAGCCATGCTGGAGGACAGGGCTGGGGGCAGTACAGCCATGCTGGAGGAGCTGTGGGCATGGGGCCGCCTGGTGGCTCCATGTTCTGCTCTTTTTCCCGATGCGGTTCCCAGGAACCACAGCGGGGAAAGGAGCAGAATGTGGAGCCATCGGGCAGCTTCACGCCTGAAACTCCTCCAGCGTGGGCTGTCCTCTGGCGGTGCTGGCAGCTGTACAGACAGAGGTCACCATGCATGGAAGGGCTGGGGCGGTACAGCAGCCATGCCAGGAGGAGAACAGATCTCCACCTCCCAACCCCGTGCCCAGGTAAGGGGGGTGGACCATGGGGAGAGGATGGGGAGAGTGTGGGGACCCTGGGCTGGGGGCCAGGCGAGGAGGAGTCACATGGAGGGTCACATGCCCCCCGAGGTGTGGGAGGCGTACCGGTAAGAAATGGATTCCACTTGCACCATTGCACAACTCTATTATTTAATCACACAGATCACGGATTATGGATGTATTATGTGCTTGGTGCCATGAAGATGAAGGCGCCTGTGAACGGCCTGACACATACTAATATCAGTGATATCTGATGGAACATTTCTATATCAAACCTTGTGGGAGTATAGTGACTAAAGAGTCACTGCCTCATTATTCTAATGGTTCTCTTGAATGTTTTTGACCAAGTGTGGCACAAATAACGTGTGCGCATAAACCTTGTTTTGTGCATGCAAATAGTTTTATGCACAACCATGCTCAGATTTAACATGCACATGTTTGAAATACTGTAATTAAATCATATTACATTGTAAAAGACCATTTAAACTTGAATCAAAGTGCAATCAACGGCTTTGTGAATGTTTGGCAGGTTATCAAAACATTCAGGAAGATAACGCATGCTAACAAACATTACAGAGTGCAGTTGAATTAATACCATGATTGTATTAATCTAATGGAAAGTGTCCTAGTACCTGTAACGACAGTACTAATTCTTTACAATTTATTTTAGTTGTTGTCTTAGCAAGGATGAACTGATGCAAGTCTGATTTCTTAGATATTAACAAGTATTTCACCAATTAGAAAGCAGAAGTCTGATTCTATATACTGTTATAATTTAACCAAAAATCCACTCTGACCAGGGATTCATGCAGATCTTATGCTGTGTGGGCCATGTCTTCAGTATTTATAGAACCATGTTAAGCGTAACTAGGCCCTGACACACTAACACAGCTCAGAATATCTGTAGTAGAGTATTTTTCCTGGAAAAAGCATTATGTCAACCACATTGGTCTACCTACACTTACCATGCTGCACAAATGTGTTTGCATCTGTGAATTCTAAGAAAATCTGAGCAGCTATTCCACACTACCTGAGCTACCAGTATGAGGTTCAGAAGACAGCGTGTTTTACACAGTACAGTACTCTTTCAGATGTCCTTCCACAAACACCCGAGAGGTGCGGAAACTGGCTAAGCCACTTACACAGAAACAGTTTGGAGGTCTTGTTTGCACTGCAAAAGAACTATGTTAGAAACTAATCTCAGCCTGATAACTGTGCTACAGCCCCACTCAGGAGGAGGGTCAAAACAAGGGTTGAAACCATATGGGCTGTGATTTTCAAAGCTACCTAAGGAAGTTAGAAGCCCAGTTCCCACTGGAATTCCAAGAGAGTTGGGCACCATATTTCATGTGGACATAAAACATATGTTTTATGGAATCACTATGTTAGCAACTTAACCTGATAACAGCCTTTTGTGTAAATGGCTTCATACCAAGAGATTTGCATACAAAAAGGGAGGAAAGAATTACTATTGAACAAATATAGTCATGGCAGAAATGGACCTATGGCTTCCTTCGCTGTTTATCATAAATGGGTCGGTACTACAGCTGTTTACTAGGAAGTGGTGCTTGGACAATATGTAAGAGAAACTGAGCCGTAGGTGCAGACCGCATGGATGTTTTCATAAAACCCCAAAGCACCCAGCTGCCATTTCCAAACACTTGCCAAGCTCTCAAGCGTTTCAGCAACTATGTAAAACCTTGGCATCCACACAACAACTTATACAAAAAATGTCTGTATTCATAGCAGGGCCACACTGGAGAGTGAATGACACAGACTCTGGGCACTGGATTACGGCCATTTTGAAAGAATGGCCATTGCAGATAAGGAGCACTCAGCATATCCATACATACACGGATGGTTCAAGATGATAAGAAAAAGGGAAAGGAGGAGTTTCTAGTTATTGTCAGGGTCATATCCAAGTTCTCTCCCTCCCTAGTAACAAAAACCACATACTTCCAAGAAATGTTTTTCCCCATGTAATACATACTGATTACCCTCTCTGGCTTCTGGTGCTCCTTAAGACTCATCCAAGTATGGAGAGTGTTTGTATACTGAAAATAATCCCCATGTTAATGTAAAATTGAAAGTGCATTTTCTATTTTAAAAAATCAGCAGAATAGCTGTTAAGAAGATCTATCTTTCTAATGATCCTCTTGAGGGTCAGAACAGCTAATCTGTTCTTAGGACTGTAAAGATAATATTAAACACACTGAAAGCCTCTCAGTAAATCAAAAGGTTCTCCTGCTAAGTGATACTGCACACAAATCCCACTGACACCTGGTCCAGCAGGTTGGCTACTTACATGAATTTTGGCATGGGGAAAGTGACCCAAGGATTCCTGGAAAGGTAGTAGTTCATTTTGGTATCCCTCACTTTCTCTGGCAAGCTAGTCTTAGTTTTCTTGTTTTACATTTCAAAAGGAACAAAAAAAGGTAGAAATGCAAGAACACTTTGGCAGTGAGATCAGAAAAGTAACAATTACAGCCTGCACAGTCTGCAATATTACAGTGCAACAGCTTAGAATAGCAACACAGGAAAGGTCCATCAAATGGTCAATGAGTGGAGCAACTATAAAAACAGCTATAAAACAGATCTGCAATTTAACCTTCCTCTTGAAACCGCCCAAGGAATATCATAAAGAAATAATTAGATATGGAGAACACACACTTAAAATCAAAAGCCCTTCTTGTGCCGCTAACACTCTCTGTGAAAAGCAGGAATATGAAGCTTCAATTCTCTGAATGTGAACTGATCAACTCAGATAAAGAACCATATAAGTAGCAGTTGAGCAGTTCTATGTCGTTAGCTTCTCTTCTCCTACTCTGCAGTAAACATATTTCAAAAGGCCAAATATGTGGGACAATGGTAAAACAAACAAAATAAAACACTGGCTCCACGGCCATACGTGAACCTACAGTCTGTCCCTTTGCTGGCTATAACTTGTTTATTAAATGATTTCCTGGGAAGGCCATTTGATAATAAGCAACAGGAAAGTGGTGCAAGCATCAGACATTAGGTTCCTTTAAGTCTGGACAGGGAATGGGGGTGGAAGTTATTAGAGCTGATTCTTTTCACTTGGGAAATGAGAGACTAGACAAAAGGATCAATCACTCAACTGGAAGGGCATTAAATCAACCAGAAACCTGCAAGAAGAGGACCAAGCAGATGTAAAAAGTTAAGATTGATAGTACTCTGTTTATGGCACAAAGAAATACAGACTTCAAGATCAATTGCATTTCAAAATAAAAACTTTATGAACCAGAACACTCTGAGCTAGCTCAGATGTTTAGCTGAACTGCAATAAGGTGATGAGCCATGGTGCAATAAAACAGGCTCTAAACTTTAGATTATATTTTAAATTACATGTGCCTTTAAAGCCAAATGTCTATATAATGACCCTGTATTATAGAGGCAGGAATAACAAGGAATTTTTTTTTTAAAGTCCTGTACTTTAGGGTGGACTATAGTTAGGAAACTTTAATGTTCCAGGGTTTTATAGTTTAAATTATGCTTTAAAAGTCTGTGGCAAACAAATACATATGACAGTGCAGTGTAACATTTTTGGGTCTGTAAACCACTAATCCAGTGCTGTTTTTATGTCTAAGAATGAAACAAATTACTGTTTTCTTGACTTTTTTCTCTTTGAGCAATAGATGTTTTGATCCTTAAGAAACTTTTTAGAGAGCTGTCAGTAATTTAGGGTTTCTCTTCCATCAATGAAGCTGAGCTGATTCTGATCCAGCCATCTGTCTAATGAGGTAACAAAGAGTGCCACAACTGGGGATTTGAGAAGGGGAACTGCACGCAGGACTGGCTCCTGGGTTTGGTAGTTTAGGAATAGAAGGACAGTGCAACCTGCTGCTCAGAAAGAAAAGGAATTTAGGTAAAAAATGGTATCAAGAGAGAGCAAGGAAAGAAAGGGAAAGAAAAAGCACCAACTCTCCTTCCCGTAAGTTTACATAAGTCTAAGTTTGGCAAAGTGGCTTTGAGTTACACATTTCCTATATAGGAATTAAACATGTCTCAAATTATCATTACTATTATTATTTGTACCTAGGATAGGCTTCTGCATAAAAATAGTTGTGCAACTTCAGAGCTACTGTAAATAACCTTGATTGAGTCCATGGCAATGTAACAATGAAAAATGTTCACCTAGGATCTCGCTTACTTTTTCATGACTATGTTACACATTGCCGAACATTTTTAGCCTATCAGGATCTGCCACTTTCTGATGGGAAAAACATCAGACGATATTTTCTGTAACCTTGCGCCAGTGAGATCTGAATGTTTGATTAATTACTGTATAGTAGGATGACAGAGACACTAAAAGTTAAGGAGACCATCCACAGCTTTAGGCCATCTTTCCACTTGCTCTGATCATGCCCCCTTCACAGTCCCAGAGCTGCGCTGAATTGCACTGACTAGATCATTTCTCTAGGGACCATTCTACCCAAGGAAAGGCACCAGACTACAGCACAGCCCTGGCCCACCCGACCCTATGCAGAGGGAGAAGGGAACAGATTGTGTACAGAAGGCCACCCCTGCTTTATTTTATGAGGGGGCTCTCCTATGTCATGGATATCCCCAGCTATGTGGGTTAAAGGGGACTAAATCTAAGCTGATGATCTGGACCCTAGTCCAATATGAAGAGCAAGATAACATGATGGCACCACCATGCAGATTTTAGAGACTAGGAATTAATTTCGGGCTAGACTTAAGCTATGTAAAGAAGCTAAAAGGTATGGGCATGCTTCTGGGTGCATTGAATTCTTTTCCGTAAGATTTACTTGGCCTGAAATGAGCTGAATTCTCCCAGTCCTGGCTATGTTGTTTGGAGAGATGGGAAGCAGATGATGCCAGAGTGCCTGACCTCTTTGCTAGCTGATTTATGAAACTGCACTGGCAATGGATCTTGAAGCTGTTCTCCCAACTCTCCTGGTGCTGAGATAAACTGTCAGGATGGTATATGTCACCAACAACTGAGGGCTTGTCTACACGAGGAAATTACAGGCAGAATAATACCAGTATAATTCTGCCACCATAACTCTCTGTGTGGTCATTCTTATTCTGGAATGAGAATATCCACATGGGGCGTTATACTGGTATAACTAGAGCAGTATATTATGGTTCTTCTTGTAAATTTCCCCACATAAACAAGCCACGAAGGTCAAAGAAAGAAAGGACAGACTATAGAAACAACAGGGAATTCCTCACCCACTTTAGAGATCAAAACAAACCCAGATGCAGTCACAAGGAACCACAACTGTGCTGGTGCAAAGCTAAAAATTAAATGTGATAGTGTTACCCATAGCCTCTTTAAACTGCCATGTACTTTTCCTATATTCCCTCCCAAAGCACTGCTGGGCAAGACACTGGAACTTAAAATAGAAACTCTTCAAAAAAACTTCATGCTGGATTCAACCCTCGATTTTGCAATCCAGACTCTCCGACATCACAGTCACTCTAGCCTTATTGATGATTTTAACTGGACCCACAACAGCAACCCTGTAAAATCAGAGTTCCATTCAAATAGTTTTTATCTTGTCAAGGCAGAATGTCCAGCAGAATGAGCCTATTCCAACTGTTCGCGTTCAACTTCTGAAAAGCCCACTGATTCTCTTGCTCTCCTCCCTGTGGCATTTCCGTGGGCTTTCAGATGGTTGCTTTTAAACTCAGTATTGTCTGTTTTCTACCACCACCCTTTTCTTTTTTAAAAACGTCCAATTATTGTGTTCGTTTGACTGTCGTAGTGGATGATTGGCACCTGGTTATAGCATCTCTTTAGCTCCAATTCAGAATGGAACTGGCATACACAGGATTATTTAAGCTTCGACAGAGTGTTTGTCCCCATACAACACACAGAGCTTGATTGTAATTTCACTTTGCTTCTGATTTACATAGGTGTGAAATCAGAATCAGGCCAACACTGCCTGCCCAAATGAGCATACAGGTTACAAGACAACAGAGGTCAGACAGATTTGCTCTAGGAGATGCAGAGAACAGCGATAGCATAGAATTAAAAGGGAAAAAATGGGTGGCACTGGCAGGAAATCAGCATTTGCGAGCCTTGTAGTGAGATTTCATGATATATAGGATGGCTTGGTGAAACATTTAAAATAAAAACTTTAAAGTACAACCCAAATTGCATTTTTATTCATTTTATAGGTCAAATATTTCTTGCTCTTTTGGAACCTCTAGGACCATTGTCCTCCCTCTCTTTCCCTCTCAAAAAAAGCGATAGTGCAGAGAATGCATGGGTGGATGGAGATAGAATTCTCTAGAGTCACCCAGCACTGCTCCTGGGCCAGGAAAAAGGAAGCTTTTGAGAGAAATATTAGGCATTTCCCTCCCAAGATGCTGAGTAGACTTCTTTGACAGCTGTCTCCCAGGTAATGGCGTAGAGCAAGACCAAGATCTAATCTTGGACCACATAGTTAGAGCTCTCATGGTAGACTCTGCTAAACAACCACAGGTAGCTTTTGTTCATGTGATATTGTTTCCTGTTCTGTCTAGGACAGGGGTCAGCAACCTTTCAGAAGTGGTGTGCCGAGTTTTCATTTATTCACCCTGATTTAAGGTTTCGCATGCCAGTAATACATTTTAACATTTTTAGAAGGTCTCTTTTTATAAGTCTATAATATATAACTAAACTATTGTTGTATGTAAAGTAAATAAGGTTTTTAAAATGCTTAAGAAGCTTCATTTAAAATTAAATTAAAATGCAGAGCCCCCCTGGACCGGTGGCCAGGACCCGGGCAGTGTGAGTGCCACTGAAAATCAGCTCGTGTGCTGCCTTTGGCACGCGTGCCATAGGTTGCCTACCCCTGGTCTAGGAGCTACATTTTATTTTCCATGCTTCTAAAGTAAATTAAAGTTACTTGATCTCAAAATAGTGCAGGTTGATTTACTGCTACTGCAGTGCCAACAAAGAATACACAGATATTACTTTTGTCTAGGGCCCATAAAAATAATAGCCTATTTCTGCAGATGCAAGGGACATGTTGTTTTCAAGCACCATGTATTGTATGGTATCCAGCATTACAGAAGTATTTCAAAAGTGTCAGCCAGGTTTCAAGAAAGCCTGCCCACCTTTATGACTTAAAACTTGGAAGTTACTTTGACATTAAAAGCTGATCATTTAAGCACATTTCTTCCAGTTTTTATATTCATGTTATTTTGCATGTTATTTGCTGGAACTGATTGTAATGAGTTGATTGCTGAATTACAGCAAAGCAGCTGCTCTCAGTATCTTTCTGTCTGAGTCTCTGCCATGTTTAGCATTCTGATTTTCAGAAACAGGAAAAATGTAAAAGATTTTTTATACAAAATTTCTTCGAACCTTTTGTTTATTTTTAAATCACTCTGAATAATCCAGAAGTCACCAGCAATCACACTACAACAGAACCAGACTCTTATGCTTTCCATGCGTGTATTCTGTCAGCTGAATTTAAAAGCTGCTCCATTAACTCAACAAGAAGCTTTTTAAATGATGTATTGTCCTACTTTTTCACACGGAGAATTTTCATTGCCAGTAGTGGACCCATCTGTATTCCACCTACGAAATGTTCTCCTATCACTTGAGATTTTCATTATTCTACTTTTCAGGTCTAAAAAGTTGGTTTGTTCCTAATACGCCTGATATAAATAATTTTGGAGAATATCCTGAAGTATTTACTCAGGCAAAATTCCATTGATTTCCATGAGAGAGTCTTGTCTGAACAAGGACTTCAAGACTTGGCACATTATCAATCCCAGCAAATGGCAGGCGAGAGTTGATGCCTAACGCATGTTCTGGGAAGGAAACGACTTGGCTCAAGGTCCATATTTAAAACAACACATATTGTATAGCTTAAACTCTGTAAGAAGCAAGAAGAACAAAGCTTAAGTAGCCTCTAAACACCCAGATCAGAGTTCATATTTAGTGCAAATATACTTTACATATCTCAGCGTATCTAGTCATCTAGTAATGTGTATAAAAAGATAGGCAGCCCTTGATGTGAAATGCAATCTTGTTTATATATAGATGTCTAGACTGAGCAATATAGTACATATTTTCATGAGTTAGCAAGCACAGCCTAGCCCGGAAGTGTCATGTGACAATTGTAAAGCTTTGCAGAAAGAGCCACTTACTTCCAGCATTGAACTAGGAACTCTATTAGACTAGGGAAAACAGCATTAGCCCTAAAGTTCCTCTGTATTTGCTTCACCACTGAGTTCCTCTGCCCCATCTTGCCTGGCTTTTTGCAACAGCTTTAAATTTTAAAAGTACACGCGTCCTCACAAGAGGTGGAGCACAGTGAAGGGATGAGAGAGTTGTGTATGCAGCTGCTGCTCATGAACATAAATGGAACATATGCATTGGCTAACGGCACCGATTTTGTTTACATCATACCAGAATTTTTAAAAATAAATTTAAACCAAAAAAATCAAATCTAACAAATTAAATGTGAATTGAACTTCTGACTAAATCATGTTGTCGGCTTCAGCGAGGGCTGCAACATTCGAGGGGAGGAAGGTCTTTTTTAAGCCAGCACAGCAGAAAGGCTGCTGCTTAATTGGCTGCCTGTATGGGATGCTATGCAGTGTAGTTGTAGCCATGTTGGTCCTAGGATATTAGAGAGACAAGGTGGGTGAGGTAATGTCTTTTATTGGGCCAACTTCTGTTAGTGAGAGAAAGAAGCTTTTGAGCCACACAGAGCTCTTCTGTGACACTGGGAGTACCATTCCCAGACCCGAAGAAGAGCTCTGTGTAGCTCTAAGCTCGACTCTCTCATCAACAGAAGTCGGCCCAATAAAAGGTATTACCTCACCCACCTTCTCTCTCTCTCTCTCTCTCTCTGTATGTGGTGCTGTAAATTAAGAAATGGAGAAAATCCCTTTGCAGACCACAGACTATCATCTTCTTCTTAAACTGCTACATGAAGGACATTGCTCCTTAATGGAGAAGAAAACTGTAGGGCATGCAAAAGTGATGATATTTCAATAGGCTTAAAATTCCATCTGCCCTATAAGGAATTTCAAGAGGGGCTGTAAAGACATGCCTTTCCTGTAGTACAGGAGGAATTTTAAAGCTTGAGGACTGTAGCATGTTAATTTTAAGTGTTCTGTTATACTGGTGTCTGTTCAGACTACCATATAAACATTTTCAGGATGATGCAGAGATAAGCGGAAATAGCTTTTCAAAGCCTTGTTGGCCAGTTTTTGCCAAATGAAAAGTAGGTGTCCGGAGCAGATCTCTTTTGATATAAACTCCAATGGCCAGGTTGAACTCCCAGACAGGAAGAATTTCTGCTTTATTTTCTGATTTTTTTTTCAACATATTAATTTTTTGTTAGGCAGGTTATCCCTTTAAGGAGAGACCTTCCTACCTGCAACTGGGTGTAGTGTTTTCGGCCAAATCATTCCCTAGTTACAGGAGAATCTATTGGATAACAATAGCCATAAGGAAAAATATCTAGACCCTAATGAAGTCTCACCCCCTTTGGAATTTGCTAATTTACACAATTTTATTCCCATTCTCATGATCGAGAATGATTTTATTAAAGCTGTTCATAGCTACAGATGTTCATGTGATCATCTCGTGATGTTCTTTTCTGCCTTACAAAAGATGGCTACCATCTCCCATTTTTGTCTCACTGAAATCTTTGTGAGAAAAGGAAGGGGAGAAGAAAGTGAGCTAAAAGAATGACAGTCAGGCAAGAAGGGGAAATAGGCAGAGGCAGAAGAGAAAAAGGCCCATTTTTGTTACAGAGGCCGATATTTCTACTTAATTTGGGGTGGTGCACTGATATCAAGGTGATAGGCTCCTTAGGGCAGCAAAGATAGAGACAACTTGACAATGAGGAGGTTCCTGGTGTGTTGAGACCACTGCCTATCACGCTGACCAGGACTGTCTCGCTGTTCACTTGTGTTCCCTGTCTGTCTGTATACACCTGCTGTCTCTTGTCTTACACTTAGACTGTAAGCTGTTTGGGGCAGGGATCGTACTTTTGTTCTGCGTTTGTACAGCACCTGGCACAGGGGAGTCCTGGTCCACAACTGCAGTTCCTAGGTGCTACTGCAAGACAAACAAACAAACAAATAAATAGGGCGAGGACAATGTGAGAGGAGAGGGAGCAAGGTGGGATCTGGAAAGGAGAGAGGGGCAAGGAGAGGGATGGGGGGGGAGCCTGAGGGCAAGAAAGTGAAAGGGAGGCTAGAGGAATACAATCATAGAACTGAAGGGCTAGAAAGGACCTCAAGAGTTCATATAGTCCAGCCCCCGGGCTGAGGCAGGACCAAGTATACACCATCCCTGACAGGTGTTTGTCTAACCTGTTCTTAAAATCCTTCAATGATGTGAATTCCACAATCTCCCTTGGAAACCTATTCCAGTGCTCATCTATCCTTATAGTTAGAATCCGCCCCCCCCCCCCCAATTAAGCAACCTTCAGTGACTATGAAGAACAACTGATCACAACCCTTAACATATTTGAAGACTGTTAACAGATTCCCCTGCAGTCTTCTTTTCTCAAGACTAAAAATGCCCAGTTTTGTTAACCTTTCCTCACAGGTCAAGTTTTCTAAACCTTTTTGTCATTTTTGTTGCTCTCCTCTGGACTCTCTCCAGTTTCTCCATATCTTTCTTAAAGTGTGAAACCAAAAACCGGACACAGTTCTCCAGCTGAGGTGTCATCACTGCCAAGTCGAGCCAGACAATTACCTCCTGTGTCTTACATATGACATACCTGTTAAAACACCACGGATGATATTAGCTTTTTTGCAACTGAATCACATTGTTGGCTCATGTTCAATTTGTGATCCACCATAACCCCCAGGCCCTTTTCTGTAGTACGACTGCCTAGCCAGTTATTCCTCATTTTGTATTTGTGTATTTGATTTCTTCCTAAGTATAGTATTGAATTTCATCTTGTTGATTTCAGACCAATTCTCCAATGTGTGAAGGTCTTTTTGAATTCTAATACTGTTCTCCAAAGTGCTTGCAATCCCTCTCAGCTTGGTGTCATTTGCAAACTTTACAAGCTATAACACACTACTATTATTTAGGAAGCTTTAACAGGTTTATAAATTATTTCCATGTAAACATCAGAAATAAAATGTTGATCATCACAGCACTGAGCTTATCTTTACATTTAGAGAAACACTATGCAGTAATAGAATCCTCAAATCTCTCTGTTTGGCAGGATAGTACCATACAACCGAGTGGGCCTCTTTACATCACATGGATGGGTTGCTTCGGGGGATTTTCTAAAATTGAGTGAAACTACTGACTTTATCAAACCAGGCATAGTCTATCAAACTGTCAATATTAAAATAAATGGACAGGTGTGCTTTTATTTTTTGTAGGCAAATACATTTTGTCTGAGTATTGAATAAGTGATCACAAATAACTTCAGTATTGGTTTGTCCTCTGTCTGTTTTGCAGGGTACATAATGGGCGTATTGGATTCATAGATTGTAAGGCTAGAAAGAGCCATTCTTATGATCTAATCCAGGGGTCGGCAACGTTTGGCACACGGCTCGCCAGGGTAAGCACCCTGGCGGGCCGGGCCAGTTTATTTACCTGCTGACGCGGCAGGTTCGGCCAATCGCGGTCCCCACTGGCCGCGGTTCACCGTCCCGGGCCAATGGGGATGGCGGGAATCCGCAGCCAGCACATCCCTCGCCTGCGCTGCTTCCCGCTTACCCTGGCGAGCCGTGTGCCAAACGTTGCCGACCCCTGATCTAATCTAATCTCGTGTATAACACAGGCCCAAGAACCTCACCCAATAATTTCTGCATCAAGCCCACAACTTCTGTTTGAGCTACAGCACAGCTTTTAGAAAGATATCCAGTCTTGACTTAAAGGCTTTAAGTGATGAAGACTCCAATATGTCCCAAGGTAAGTTATTGCAATAGTTTATTGCCCTCACTGTTAAAAACGTACACCTTATTTCTAGTCTGGATTTGTCTAGCTTCAGCTGCCAACCACTGGATCTTGTTATGTCTTTTTCTGCTAGATTAAAGAGCTGTCTACCGCCAGAAATCTTGTCACATAGGTATTTATAGATCGTGATCAAGTCGCCTCTCAACCTTCTCTTAGATAAACAGATTGAGCTTAAGTCTCTTACAATAAAGGCTTGTATTCCAGACCTCTAATCATGCTTTTAGTTTAATTTGTAAATATGTTAATTCTACAAATTTTTGGAAAAAAACATAGGGTTGATTTCTATTTATTTTTAACTAAGAATTCCCTAACGAAGAAAGGGAAGAGCATCTTCGCCAGCAGGCTGGCTAACCTAGTGAGGAGGGCTTTAAACTAGGTTCACCGGGGGAAGGAGACCAAAGCCCTGAGGTAAGTGGGGAAATGGGATCCTGGGAGGAAGCACAAGCAGGAGAGCGCAAGAGGGGAGGACTCCTGTCTCATGCTGAGAAAGAGGGACGATCATTGAGTTATCTTAAGTGCCTATACACAAATGCAAGAAGCCTGGGAAACAAGCAGGGAGAACTGGAAGTCCTGGCACAGTCAGGGAACTATGATGTGATTGGAATAACAGAAACTTGGTGGGATAACTCATATGACTGGAGTACTGTCATGGATGGATATAAACTGTTCAGGAAGGACAGGCAGGGCAGAAAAGGTGGGGGGGTTGCGTTGTATGTAAGAGAGGAGTATGACTGCTCAGAGCTCCGGTATGATACTGCAGAAAAACCTGAGAGTCTCTGGATAAAGTTGAGAAGTGTGAGCAACAAGGGTGATGTCGTGGTTGGAGTCTGCTATAGACCACCAGACCAGGGGGATGAGGTGGACGAGGCTTTCTTCTGGCAACTAGCAGAAGTTGCTAGATCACAGGCCCTGGTTCTCATGGGAGACTTTAATCACCCTGATATCTGCTGGGAGAGCAATACAGCGGTGCACAGGCAATCCAGGAAATTTTTGGAAAGCGTAGGGGACAATTTCCTGGTGCAAGTGCTGGAGGAACCAACTAGGGGCAAAGCTTTTCTTGACCTGCTGCTCACAAACAGGGAAGAACTAGTAGGGGAAGCAAAAGTGGATGGGAACCTGGGAGGCAGTGACCATGAGATGGTCGAGTTCAGGATCCTGACACAAGGAAGAAAGGAGAGCAGCAGAATATGGACCCTGGACTTCAGAAAAGCAGACTTTGACTCCCTCAGGGAACAGATGGGCAGGATCCCCTGGGAGAATAACATGAAGGGCAAAGGGGTCCAGGAGAGCTGGCTGTATTTTAAAGAATCCTTATTGAGGTTGCAGGAACAAACCATCCCGATGTGTAGAAAGAATAGTAAATATGGCAGGCGACCAGCTTGGCTAAACAGTGAAATCCTTGCTGATCTTAAATGCAAAAAAGAGGCTTATAAGAAGTGGAAGATTGGACAAATGACCAGGGAGGAGTATAAAAATATTGCTCAGGCGTGCAGGAGTGAAATCAGGAAGGCCAAATCACACTTGGAGTTGCAGTTAGCAAGAGATGTTAAGAGTAACAAGAAAGGTTTCTTCAGGTATGTTAGCAACAAGAAGAAAATCAAGGAAAGTGTGGGCCCCTTACTGAATGAGGGAGGCAACCTAGTGACCGACGATGTGGAAAAAGCTAATGTACTCAATGATTTTTTTGCCTCTGTCTTCACGCACAAGGTCAGCTCCCAGATTGCTGCACTGGGCAGTACAGCATGGGGAGAAGGTGACCAGCCCTCTGTGGAGAAAGAAGTGGTTCGGGACTATTTAGAAAAACTGGACGTGCACAAGTCCATGGGGCCGGATGCGCTGCATCCGAGGGTGCTAAAGGAGTTGGCGGGTGAGATTGCAGAGCCATTAGCCATTATTTTTGAAAACTCATGGCGATCGGGGGAGGTCCCAGATGACTGGAAAAAGGCTAATGTAGTGCCCATCTTTAAGAAAGGGAAGAAGGAGGATCCGGGGAACTACAGGCCAGTCAGCCTCACCTCAGTCCCTGGAAAAATTATGGAGCAGGTCCTCAAGGAATCAATTATGAAACATTTAGAGGAGAGGAAAGTGATCAGGAACAGTCAGCATGGATTCACGAAGGGGAAGTCGTGCCTGACTAACCTAATTGCCTTCTATGATGAGATAACTGGCTCTGTGGATGAGGGGAAAGCAGTGGATGTGTTATTTCTTGACTTTAGCAAAGCTTTTGATACGGTCTCCCACAGTATTCTTGCCACCAAGTTAAAGAAGTATGGGCTGGATGAATGGACTGTAAGGTGGATAGAAAGCTGGCTAGATCGTCGGGCTCAACGGGTAGTGATCAATGGCTCCATGTCTAGTTGGCAGCCGGTTTCAAGTGGAGTGCCCCAAGGGTCGGTCCTGGGGCCGGTTTTGTTTAATATCTTTATTAATGATCTGGAGGATGGTGTGGACTGCACTCTCAGCAAGTTTGCAGATGACACTAAACTAGGAGGCGTGGTAGATACACTAGAGGGTAGGGATCGGATACAGAGGGACCTAGACAAATTAGAGGATTGGGCAGAAAAAAACCTGATGAGGTTCAACAAGGACAAGTGCAGAGTCCTGCACTTAGGACGGAAGAATCCCATGCACTGCTACAGACTAGGGACCGAATGGCTAGGTAGCAGTTCTGCTGAAAAGGACCTAGGGGTCACAGTGGACGAGAAGCTGGATATGAGTCAACAGTGTGCTCTTGTTGCCAAGAAGGCTAACGGCATTTTGGGCTGTATAAGTAGGGGCATTGCCAGCAGATCGAGGAACGTGATCGTTCCCCTTTATTCGACATTGGTGAGGCCTCATCTGGAATACTGTGTCCAGTTTTGGGCCCCACACTACAAGAAGGATGTGGAAAAATTGGAAAGAGTCCAGCGGAGGGCAACAAAAATGATTAGGGGTCTGGAGCACATGACTTATGAGGAGAGGCTGAGAGAACTGGGATTGTTTAGTCTCCAGAAGAGAAGAATGAGGGGGGATTTGATAGCAGCCTTCAACTACCTGAAGGGGGGTTCCAAAGAGGATGGAGCTCGGCTGTTCTCAGTGGTGGCAGATGACAGAACAAGGAGCAATGGTCTCAAGTTGCAGTGGGGGAGGTCCAGGTTGGATATCAGGAAAAACTATTTCACTAGGAGGGTGGTGAAACACTGGAATGCGTTACCTAGGGAGGTGGTGGAGTCTCCTTCCTTGGAGGTTTTTAAGGCCCGGCTTGACAAAGCCCTGGCTGGGATGAT
The DNA here is from genome assembly GCF_013100865.1 of Trachemys scripta elegans. Lineage (NCBI taxonomy): Eukaryota > Metazoa > Chordata > Testudines > Emydidae > Trachemys > Trachemys scripta. Next base: position 28,650,965 of record NC_048310.1, on the reverse strand, counting down.
TTAGCTGGGAATTGGTCCTGCTTTGAGCAAGGGGTTGGACTAGATGACCTCTTGAGGTCCCTTCCAACTCTGATATTCTATGATTCTATGATTCTAAGACCAGGTCCACACTAGAAAAGGGTTGTCATTAGTGTAGATGCAGTTTATACTATCAAAAATGATTTTTCCAGGATAGCTTATCCCGGTTCTCCAGATGAAATAAGCTTTCATGGAAAATCATTTTTATATTGGTATAAATTGCATCTACTCTAGGCTTTTCTCAGTATAAAAACGTTGACCAAAAAAACCACCACTACCACCCACTCCTAAGTGACATTGCTATACTGGCAAAGATTTCCAGTGTAGAACTGGCTTAAATTTATAATTAAATGTATTATAGGACGGGGCACAGTGCAGAGAGAAAGTTGGAAGGGATTGGCTTGAAGGGAAAAAAAGGATGAGGGGAAGAATGAGAGGTGCATGGAGGGCAGTTGGAGTGAGGAGGAAGTAAGGAGACTGAGGGAAAAGGTGATTGGCTAAAGCAGCCAATCCACAGAGAGGAAAGACCATCCAGCATAAAAGCTTCTGATTTGTTTTCCTTTAATGTTTCTTTAGAATGAGAACGTTCGGGTTATTTCTCGCCCAGGTACGTATGATATCAGTTTTCCCTAGATAATTATTTTCCATCATGACAAGCTGGCTTCATTCTTACTGCTTGTTTTGTTCAAGATGAAACCTGACATAAAAACTTAAAAGTGAAAATGCTTTGTGTGCAGTGTAGTCATTTTTTGCAGTGATACATAATAGTTTCTCTGCTACAAAACCAATGTTAGATGGTGAGTAAGCTAACTCAGACATGAAATGGCACTTAGGTGCTGCAAAGGTATATCCCTCTGAACACCAGTCTTTTGAATTTATCTGAACTCATTAATAGAGCTGGCTAAAATTTTTCACACAAAGTTTTTGTGGGGTTGAGTGGGCTGTATCAAGAAATGGGCTTTTTTGAAAATTAATCTTGTCACAAAAATTGTTGACTATCAAAATGGTCTGTTTTTCACGAGATTTACAGCAACATCATTTTGATATTGTTTTCAAAATTAGAAAAAAAATTCATTTACTAACATCTCAGTTTTCAATAAGAAAAGGTGGCTTTCAGTGGGGTTGTCAGAATAAATGAATATTCAGGTCAGGATTAGGTAAAAGAAATTCATTTGGGTGACTCAAAACAAAAAAGTGTTTGAAAATTTTCAAAGTCTTGAAAAAACTTTAGTTTCATGTTGACTGAAATGTTTGCTTTGATCTTGAAATTTTTAAAATATTAAAAAAAAAAATTTTAAACAAATTGAGGGAAATTCTAAAACAAAATGTCTTTCCAAAATGGAAAGTCAAATTGTTTCATTTTAGAAATGTTAGTTTGTTTCAGCATTTCTGATTTTTTTTTCTGTTCTTTTCAAAGTCATAAATTGTTTCAGTTAAATCCAAATCTGCATTTTTTTTTGGCAAAAAATTATTTCAACTCCAGTTTTCAATAACTAGTCATTTTGTACTGATTTTTAAAATAAGTTTGATAAAGGCTTTGATAAGCTTTCTATTAAAATATTGCAGAAAATATAGTGAAATTAACAGAAAATAAATGCATCTGGAACCTAGTGCAATGGGAACAACTTTTAACTTTTTTCCCCTGCTAATTTATTTTTCCACTTTTTGATGGTCTCTGCTCATTGCCTAGACTAACAGTCTATCAGTGTATGTATTAATAAAAGCATTGGTGAAATACTTGTAAGTGCTTACAGTGAAAGTACATATGTACAGTTCACTGCAATTTGAAATTCACCCCAATGGAGACAGCCAGCACAAGGGTTATGTCCCACTTAAGTCTTCAAAACAGGGCTCAAGTGAGATATAAGTAGGACATACTTCTTCTCTTGGCCCTTTAGACTTTGGTGAATTGTACCCTGTAGTGAACAGGCTTCAGATGGTACAAGAGAATACTTATAGGTAGCTACAGAGTTAAACTGATAAAGATGTCTGAAGATTAAGTCTTACACCTACGTCTATTTTAAAATATCAGGCACGAAGCCAGAGTATAAAGGGGAAAAATGGAAAAGTCTACATTGCATATTGCATGAGAAGTGTTTACTTACAGATAATGGAGAAATTCACACACTTACTAAGTAAAATGATATTCTCTACATAAAAAAGTATTTTATGGTAAAGGTTTCTTTATAAATTTCTCATATTTGACATTATTTGTGTTTTTTAACTATGTAGCCATTCATTCTTTACCCATTTCAAGTTCAAACTGGAACATTCAACCTCATCACTAGAGCTGGTTGAACTTTATCTTTCTTTTCTGTGAAAAATTTTGCAAATGTAAAACATGTTTTCATTTTGAAGTTTTCAAAACAGAAATATTTTGCAATTTACAAATTATTTCCTGGCTTCTGAAAACCAAAATGTTTCAGTTACCAAAATTTTCCCAACTACATTGATATAGAGCTGGAATGAATGTATTGAGTATTCAGATGCACACTCATCCAGTCATGGAGTAAGGAAAACACCACATGACAACATGGGATCACCTGTATTCAAAACGTTACAGAGTGGCTAACCAAAAACTAAAATAATTTTAAAAACACTAAAAATAATTATAATACAATAATAATTTTTTAAAAGTGAAAAATAATGCACAAAAAAATTGTTAGACATTCAGTGAAAGTCACCAAAGTATAGAAAGGATGTAGAGAAACTGGAAAAGATCCAGAGGAACGTGACAAAGATGATCAAAGGGATGGAATGCAAGCCATATGAGCAATAGCTGAAGAAATTGGGTATGTTTAGTTTGGAAAAGAGGACATAAAGGGAGGATATGATAATGGTCTTCAAATACTTGAAAGGCTGCCATAAAAAAAAAAAATCAAGAAAAAATTATTCTGTCTTGCCACAGAAGGCAGGACAAGAGCAATGGGTTAAAACTGCAGTATAGCAAACAAATTAAATCTCAGGAAAAACTTCCTAACTGTAAGAACTGTAGGACAATGGAACCGACTGCCTAGAGAGGTCATGGAAGCTCCTTCACTGGAGGTTTTCAAAAGGAGGCTGAATAGCCACCTATCTTGGATAGTTTGACACAACAATTTCTTCATCTTGGCAGGGGATTACACTAGAAGACCCTTGCGTCCCTTCTAAACCTATGGTTATAAGGTAACATTGCATGATTCCAGTTTTATCAAACTTGAGTCCCATTCCCTTGTCTGTGTGGTGCTGTGTTTGACTTTTGTAGAAAATTATAGCTAAAAATATTTGATATGCTATTATTAAATGCTAAGGGTTGGACCACAAACCACAAAAGCAAGTTAACTCATGGCTTGTCTACACAGGGATACTCAGCAAAGTTATGATGAATTAATTAATGTGTGAAGTTAAAGTGCATTCAACCCCTATGTGAATGTTCTCATTCAGAAATAAAGTGGCTTTGGTTTGCTATAGCTTATCCTTTAAAGTTACTTAGTTAATTTGTCTTAACTTTCCTAAGTGTCCTTATGTAGACATGCCCTCAGTTCAACTAGAAGTTCCCCAGTGAGGCTGCACTGATCCGCTGGACTGGAGCCCATTTAGGCCCATATACTATCCTTCCTCTGCATATGGAATTTGCTTTGATGTCAATGGTAATTGTGAGAGTTGATCTACAGTACTTTGGTGTCTAAACTAATCAAGGTTAGGAGGCTCCTGCAATATCTAGATACACAGCAGGAAGGAGAGGCTCAGAGATAATACTGAATTCCCTTGCTTTTCTACCTTTGATGTTATTTTAATCTAGCTTTGGTAGGGGATTTCTTTCATTAGCTAGTTTGGTTTTTACATTAATAAAATGAATGTTATAAAAGGCAAGCCACTAGGTCTTTCTTAAAAGTGGTGTTATTTACTTAGTTATGTTGGTACAAGAAGTCCTCATGCTAATCACAGATTCTTAACTGTTTAAAAAATTGAATAATTACAATTATTATTTATATCCAGTAGTGCCCAGAATATGCGACGTACTGTACAACCATATAGAAAGGCATAGGACCCATCCTGAACATGTCCATTAAAGTCAGAGGATCCATACCAATTTTATACCAGCAGAGAATTTGACCCTAATATAGCATAAGCATTCCAATGGAAAAATGTAGATTTAGTTTTAGAAACCTTTAAAGCCATATATTCTGGACTCTTTCATATATACAATGGCGACATAACAAATCACAACTGCTCCTAGCAAGCTAAGATTTAGAGATGTTTTAGTACATTTATAGAGAATGAAGTTTAGACCTAGCACTTGCTGGAAAGGTGTTGACAGTGTTTCAAAACCAGTTACAGAGGCAAAGAGATGAAGAGTTGTCCAAATCTAAAAATGTACCCACAAATGCAAATAGAAAAAAAAAGGGTGTGGTATATATTATGCTTACTAGCCCTTTATTATGAATGTCAGTCCTTCTTTAACACTTAAATGATTGGATTAAGTCCCCAAATATGGCACAATAACATTAATAGGACAATTTTTTGTCATCTTTTAGTAAAATATCTAATTTGTGCAAAGAAAACATTTACTAATGCCCCCTGCTGCTGTTTTTTCTCCCTCTCCATTTTCTTTGGATTCTTCTAGCTAAACAACATAGTCCCTACAAACTTTACAGAAAGAACGTCTCAGTCTCTTTTGAAATGTTAAAAATAAACACACAGTCTTTCAGGATAGCCCAACTGAGCTATGTCAACAGTAGCCGATGGGACCATTAAGTTCTGTTAGCTGCTTCCCCAGTGCTGCCAGCCTGCCACAAGAATTGGGCACAAGAAGAAGCTGCTAACCATGCTCCTGAGTCACCTTCAGCTGCAAGTCTCTCCATCTTCCTACCCCCTCCCACTTTAATATACAATAATTTAAAAGGTGACTGGATAGAGTAATGGAGTATGGTGGGGAAGGGATGTGAGTGGACATTGAGGGCTGAGATTCTGAGAGGTTTAGGGTGCAGAGGTGTATGGGACGGAAGCAAGGGAGACTTTCTAGGCCACGTATGGGGAGCCAGGAGGAAAGACTGCAGCTGTGGTAGCATGGGGGACATCAGTGCTCAGCAAGGGGACATACAATCCTATCAACAGTGACAGTTATGTGTGTGATTACCAACATTGATAAAGACTTGCTAAAAAACCTGGGAAATTCCCCCAAACAGAAAACTTTGTTAAAAGCATGTTAACGTTGCTCACATGTTTGTATCAACACCACAATGATAAAATAGCCAGGAAATCACTAAGTCACCACCCTGAAATAATAAATTTTCCCTTTGCCACATCACACATAAAGGCTCAACTTAAATGTAAACCACAAATTAAACAACATAGTAAGAGAACCAAAAAAGTGCCACCGTGGCTAAACAACAAAGTAAAAGAAGCAGTGAGACTTCTAAAAAAGGCATCCTTTAAAAAGTGGAAGTTAAATCCTAGTGAGGAAAATAAAAGGAGCGCAAACTCTGGCAAATGAAGTGTACAAATTAACTAGGAAGGCCAAAAAAGAATTTGAAGAACAACTAGCCAAAGACTCAAAAAGTAATAGCAATTTTTTTGTTAAGTACATCAGAAGCAGGAAACCTGCTAAACAACCAGTGTGGCCACTGGATGATCGAGATGCTAAAGGAGCACTCAAAGACAATAAGGCCATTGTGAAGAAACTAAACAAATTCTTCATGGCTGAGGATGTGAGGGAGATTTTCAAACCTGAGCCATTCTTTTTAGGTGACAAATCTGAAGAACTGTCCCAGATTGAGGTCCCAGGACCAGATGGTATTCACCCAAGAGTTCTGAAAGAACTCAAATGTGAAATTGCAGAACAACTAACTGTAGTTTGTAACCTATCATTTAAACCAGCTTCTGTACCAAATGACTGGAGGATAACTAATGTGATGCCAATTTTTTTAAAAGGGCTCCAGAAGGGATCCCAGCAATTACAGGCCAGTAAGCCTGACTTCGGTACTGGGCAAACTGGTTGAGACTATAGTAAAGAACAAAATTGTTAGACACATAGTTTAAAATAATTTTGGGGGGAAGAGTCAACATAGTTTTTGTAAAGGGAAATCATGCCTCACCAATTTACTAGAATTCTTTGAGGGGGTCAATCAAGCATGTGGACAAGGGGGATCCAGTGGATATAGTGTACTTAGATTTTCAGAAAGCCTTTGGCAAGGTCCCTCACCAAAGGCTCTTAAGTAAAGTAAGCTGTCATGGGATAAGAAGGAAGGTTCTCACATGGATTGGTAACTGGTTAAAATACAGGAAACAAAAAGTAGGAATAAATGGTAAGTTTTCAGAATGGAGAGTGGTGTCCCCAGCAGTGTGTACTGGGACCAGTACTATTCAACATATGTATAAATTATTTGGAAAAGGGGTAAACATTGAGGTGGCAAAATTGGCAGATGATACAAACCTACTCAAGATAGGTAAATCCCAAGCAGACTGCAAAGAGCTACAAAAGGATCTCACACAACTGGGTGACTGGGCAACAAAATGGCAGATGAAATTTAATGTTGATAAATGCAAAGTAATGCACATTGGAAAACATAATCCTAACTATACATATACAATGATGGGGTCTAAATTAGCTGTTACCACTCAAGAAAGATCTTGGAGTCATTGTGGATAGTTCTCTGAAATCATCCACTCAATGTGCAGCGGCAGTCAAAAAAGTGAACAGAATGTTGGGAATCATCAAGAAAGGGATAGATAATAAGACAGAAAATATCATATTGCCTCTATATAAACCCATGGTATGCCCACATCTTGAATACTGGGTGGAGATGTGGTTGCCCCATCTCAAAAAAGATGTATTGGAATTGGAAAAGGTTCAGAAAAGGGCAACAAAAATGATTAGGGGTATAGAATGGCTTCTGTATGAAGAGAGATTAATAAGAGTGGGACTTTTCAGCTTGGAAAAGAGACGACTAAGGGGAGATATGTTAGAGGTCTATAAAATCATGACTGGTGTGGAGAAAGTATTATTTACTCCTCATAACACAAGAACTAGGGGGGTCACCAAATGAAATTAATAGGCAGCAGGTTTAAAACAAACAAAAGGAAGTATTTTTTCACACAACGCACAGTCAACCGGTGGAATTCCTTGCCAGAGGATGTTCTGAAGGCCAAGACTATAACAGGGTTCAAAAAAGGACTAGATAAATTCATGGAGGATAGGTCCATCAATGGCTATTAGCCAGGAAGGGCAGGGATGATGTCCCTAGCCTCTGTTTGCCAGAAGCTGGGACTGGGCAACAGGGATGGATCACTTGATGATTACCTGTTCTGTTCATTCCCTCTGGGGCACCTGGCATTGGCCACAGTTGGAAGATAGGATACTGGGCTACATGGACTTTTGGCCTGACCCACTATGGCCATTCTTATATATTAAACCAGAATGTATAGGCCTTCTGTCTTCCCCGCCCCACAAAACATGCAACCTTACTCTTGGCCACAAGCATCAGCAATTGAGGGGGAAGGGGCAGGAAGCTGCCATACTTATTCAATATCACTTAAGTTAACACTACTACAAAAGAATAGTGAGCACTAATACAAACCATTCCCATTTAAAAACAAAAAACCGAACACCGACAGTTCCTTCCCATCATTCCATACAACACACCTGAACATAACCATCATTAACTGAAAGGCTGCACCATACGCTAATCATTTACTAACAAACACCAGTCAACATTTCTAACAACCCAAACCCATCCATTTTTGAACACCCTCCAAGTGGTGGAGTTAAAGTTTGGATGGAGAGAGGAATCACCTGAGTAGTAGATATGGGTGAGGTTATTTGGTAAAGGTACAAACTATAACCATGATTTCAAGGGTTGGGCAAAGGCTTAACTAATGATTTCCTGGCTTTTCTCATGCTTGTGTTGATTGTAAATGCACACTTCAGCAACCTGTCTGTGGCCCCTAGTTTCGCAGGGCAGGGGAGAGAATGTGGAACAACAGCTGTACTTCAAAAGCCACATGGCTTTCAGATTATTTTGTTCCCCTTCATACGTTTTAATACCACAAGGGAACATATGGCCCATTGTCTGGACATTTTCAAGCCAAAATTTTTGTTTGATTCTTTTCATCCAACTACTCTTAGTTACAAGTCCTTGTAACACTGTGAACACTTATTCTCCTTCCTTTACATTAATACCCTGCAATTAGTTGTAGGCAGTTAGTCATTGTATAGCCAAGCTATGCACATCTAGTTCTTTTTGTAATGCTCTTTAATCATGTTTTTGGTTCTTCTCTGAATTTTCTCTGATTTGACAAAATGTTCTTGATTTTAAGGTGTGTAGAGCAGCATACCATATTGTAGGTACATTCTGACTGCTATATGAGAAGTCCTTTCTATTCAGGTTCTTATTATCACCATGCTATTTAAGTATGTCAAGCAATATGACTTGCATCAACACCACCTTCCTGACACCATGACACTGTGTGTCTGCATATGCAATCTTCAATTTGCTATCCATTTTTATGCTTTGACTGAAATTCACACCAATGCAGAGAGCCTGCATAAGGCTGTATGCCCTTAACATAAAGGTTATGTTAGGCACAGTGCCTTGTGATGTAGGATCTTTGTACTGTGATGAATTTCACTTTGTGTGGACTGGACAACTACCCTTATGTTTGTATATTCCTTGGGCACATCTTGGCCCCCAAGTCATACCTTCTATTTATGTGGAGAAACAAGTTCAGTTGAATCAAGCACTCAAGACAGCTTGATTCATTCAAAACTCCAACAAACAAATGGAATACAGAATCTCCTCATATGCTGGTTGAGTGGAATCTAAAAGTCTCATAATTTATACATTTTAAACAGTCAGGGTTTTCCCCCCCTCAGTAAATGGATAACAGGAAACAGACAAAGCTCCTTAACTTTTCTTTAATCTTCCTCACTAGTGAAGTGAAAAAATCAAACGATAATTGTCTGGATGATCTCATTATTGTCAACAAAACTGAAACCTTGAAGTCCACATACACTGAAATGCTGATACATTAAACAAAAAAAAGAACTGTGCTTACATGTTGTTCAATAAATAAATAAGAGCTATAGAGAGCTCCGTGATGAATGAGCACCCTGGGAGAGCTTCAGCTTGTCAGAATTATACAGTGACATTAATCACAATAGAACAGGATTGCTGCAGGCTTCCAGCACAAAGTCCTCATTATATCTTAAAAACAAAAAGAAACTTCCAACCCCTTGAAAGTGGAATTCTAGCTAACAGCCTTTTCCAGCAGAAAACAAAACTCAAAAATAAACCGGCCTTCATCACATGGAGGATCACATAAACAGTGGAAAGTTGTCAATCTAGTTACATCATCCGACCAAGTTATTCATCAGCAGGCTTATCTAGGCCTTGGAACCTTTTTCTTCAGCTGCTCAGCAAGATGTGCACTACAAGTCATTTATGTTAGTAACTGGAGTGTCTCAAATAGGTTCAGGTCAGTCTGGATATTTACTTATGCCCCCCAAGTATGTGACGTGCCAAGAATTAGATCAATATGAGTTAAGGGTGTTTAAGTACCTAATGGGATAAGACCCCAGAAGTTCAGCTCCTTGTCCAAACTGTATCCATACTCACCAAACCTGCAAAACTGGAGATCTTCCCTATTTACTTCCCAGGGAATTCCTGCTTCTGGTCAATTCAGAAATCTCACAGCCTTCCTTAAAGCCTGAACAAAAGCTGCTTGGAAATTTTTAGACTAAACGCTTTTCTGATGAAAAATGGAAAAATTCACTGTTTTTCTTTCCTACTTACTGACCAAATTTGGCCAAATCCCAGCAACACAAAAGGGGCACAGGAATTTAATAATGTAAACAACTACTAAAAGTTCTCTGAATTTTTTTTGAAACTTCTAAAAGATGTTAAGGTTGGATGGAGTTTGGGGCAATAATTGAGTCAGATTTAGTTCTATCCAAACTAGTTCATCTGTAGATTATGTTTACATCAGCATTTTTTTTACCACAATTCCTACAGATGTAGTTCCACAGAAGGAGGCTGTATTGTAGACCATGTCCATGTGTTACTACCGCCTCCTCTAACCCAACCTCCTCCTCCGTATTCTCTTCACTACAAATTCCATTAATACCACCTTCTGTGGAATTATACCTTTTGAGACTTGGGTGTCTGAAAAAAACCTTAAAGGTAGATTTTTCATAAGAACTCAGGTCCTATTGAGGCACCAAAAGTTTCTAGCTAGATTTTTCAAAAGTTCTGTATGTTGGGTTGTTGAGCTCTATTGAAAGTCTTGTTCCAGTTGTGGGTGCTGAGCACATGAAAATCCTGATCCTAGTATAGACAAAGCTTAAATGCTATTGAGCTTTCTCATTCCCAGAGAGCTTTAATTCCATAAAGGAGATCAAAGAACTAGTAGGGCACTGCTGTGGAGTGAAATTTGTCTTCCACACCTGTAGATCCTCCTCCTTAGGCTTATTGCCTTCATAACCAAAACAGCCATTTGTTTAAAAATTTGGTCCAGTTGAGGTCTTCCCTTCCTTGATGAAAGGTTCCAAATGTTCCAAAGCTAGGTCACAGTCCCACCAGCTGATCCGTGTGGGTTCCACCCACAGGGATCAGCTTGCATTACTCTCTCAAGTGAGTTACTGTGTGTGCATGTCTAATCAAATACAGAATACCTTCCATTTTTTTTACTTTCAAGTAAATTATTATGTGTTGCAGTTTGAGATTCTTAGAAGAAAAGCACCAAATGAGTGCAAAATATTGCTATTTCTCAATGATAGGCAGATTTGCATTTGAGAGCAAAAGAAAAGAGACAGATTCCAGAGTGCATTACCTACTGATAATTTTAATAGAAGCCACTATATTAGTTTTGAGCAGACTGAAGATGGCTCACTGATAGCCCTTTATGGCAATTGATTCAGCTGAGCACATGATATCCAGCAAGCAAAAGAGGCTTCTTTGCAAAGCACAAATTTATTAAACTTGTAAAAAAGGCTGAAAATATTAAGAATTGCAGCTGGTGCTCATATCTCAGAGTTTGAGTACTCTCATGGGTGCATTTTGGCCGTAGATTTCACACAGAAAAATTAAAATAAATAAATAAACAAATCCCAAACTATTTCAACCTTTGGAAGTTAGACATGAGTGAATCCCAGTCCAACTACTAGTGCAAAAGGAAAACCCATGAGCTATTAGCACAATTCCTTGCTTTGATTAATAAAGCATAGAAAGAGACAGGAAATGCAGAGAATTCCACCACAAAAGGACTCCCCCGTAGAAGTTTAATGATGAAGGTGCACCAGCTACTCTCCTATCTGTAACACAGAGAATGTTTTCAGCAAAATTAGCAGTGATTCAATTCTACACTGAAAGCCAATTTTCCCCCTCTAGTTTCGCCAATACAACGGCTAAACTTTTTCACACATTGGATGAGTGTTAGCTCTTTGGATTTGCACTTCAGATTATGTGTTCCAGTAACAGCAGTGTGTGTTGTTTCATATTTTGTTCCTCATTTTTCTACTTTCTTAGTGCTTAACTCTTATCACATATGCTGTAATGATGGTTCCCAGATCCCCATTGAAATAATGACTTTCACTGTACATTTGAAACATTATTCGCAAGACATTTTTTCAACGGCTGTTTTATGTTACACTGCTAGAATAAGCAAGCTCATGAATGGCATTTAATATTAGCGTTTTTATCTCAGAATAGCAAGAGAGAATTACAATTAGTCCTCACATTTGTGACTAAGCATGGGGATATTAAGCCTAGTTTGAGACAATTCTTGAAGAGGGCAAAAGGGAACCTCCAAACACGTTTTACATTCAGATCCACCATGTGCATGCATGTGCAGATAGGTTTAGCAATTGAATGAACCTTCGTGTTTAGTCATGTTGCATTATATTATATTAGAAAACAACACCAAAGTCAATTATTAGTAGAGTGTATCACATCATCAGCCAATCCAGATTAGATCATTACATGACACTTCTCCTGGTGGTTTTGTCTTCTTGGATTTGTCTACATGGAAGGGTAATGCACACTGGGCGGGGGCGGGGGCGGAGGGGGTGGAAGGAGAGGTTATCTAAAGTTTCAAACAACACTATGTTAAAGTGCACTAGGGAATATTTAACACACACCAGCAGGGTCTGCATGGACTAACTAATGTGCAACATGTTAGTGCACTTCAGATATCACACCCCCATAGTGCACACCACCCCACTTTGTAGACAAACCCCTAGAAGCAGTACTTTGTAAAGGTCTCCAAGGCCCAGATCCTCAAAGCTATTTCCATGGGAGTTAGATACCTAAAGACCTATAAGGATCTGGTCTAAGACCTGTTTACTATTCTGGAATTTGATACATACCTGTGAACTAAGGACCTGATTTCCAGAAGTGAACACCCACTGAGATCAAATGGAGCTGTCAGTACTCAGCACTTCTGAAAATCAGGCTCTTTATGCAAAAAATAAAACAAACAAACAATGGTATAAAATCCTGGGCCAAATGCTACCCTCAGCTGTAGCACAACTCCTTTGATTTCCATAGGGTGAAAGTGGAGTGCAGAATGTCACTCAGAGACTATCGAAATCTCTGTACTGTTCTCAGCACATACCACAGTCGTCTCTCTATTGCAATTTGGTGTAAGCTGGTGGAATGGTTCAGCAACAAAAGACAGTCTAAGCCAGCACAGTCTGTTGCTCCATATTCATTCTTGAGGGCTAGAGTATGGTCTTTACAACAAGAAAATAAGACAACTCAGTATACCAAGGAAAGCACCACAGCTAATGGGTCAACCTTGTCCTACAATTCTGGGAGCCTGACTATCTCAGGGCACGTCTACACTAGAGCTAGACATGTAATTTCCAGCTCTAGCAGACATACCTGTGCTAGCTGTGATTGAACTAGCATGCTAAAAATAGAAGTGCTGCTGCAGCAGTGGGAGAAGCTCGCTGCCCTGACGACATGACTGAGATTTCGGATGGGATCATAGTCAAGGAAGCTAGCCCATCCCACCACTTGTACTGTAGCAGCTAAACTTCAATTTTTAGTGTGCTAGCTCAATTGGAGCTAGTGCAGGTATGTCTGAGCTGGAAACTACACCTCCAGCCTGCGTGTAGGCAGACCTTCAAAGGCAGTCTCCCCCTTGGAGCTCCCAAGCAACCACTCTCATAGACCTTCCCCAGAACAAGGGGAAAGAGGGGGTGGAGTTGTAGTTAATTCCCCATCAGGGATGTGATAGTACCCCTAATCTCCATCACACATGTTTTTATAACATGGGTTTCAGAAAAGAATCCCCTGCCTATAATAGTAGTAGCAGCTAGTTTTAAGACAGGATTTTGCCTGCTTGGTTTCTCCCATAATGGGAAGAAGGCTTTACAAGAAATCTATTTTTCCTAGGAACACCCATTTAATACTAGCGGTGAGTAAAATAATCTCTCTTGCTCCCCCTCAGCCATATCATCCATAGTCCAAGGATGCTCTCTTTCAACACTCAGCTCCCCACTCTGTCCTGGGAATTCCTCTCATGTGTGGGGGTGATATGGATGGAGTTAAGAAAGGCAGTTCTTTTTTCCCCTCTCATTTCTTTTAATTGATGTAACATGCTAACTTTACAATCCTCCCCAGAGCAGAAAAGAAGCCATTCTTTCCTCTTTCATTCCCTGATGAAGAGGTTAACTGATTAACTGCATAGTGCAGCATGGCTGCAGTTCAGCTAAAGGTACTGGGAAGTATTAACATCTCCCAATGCAAGATTAACTTTAATTCATTCAAATTTCTCTCTTTCCTTCCACAGCTCATGAAAGTAGACGTTCTTACCTAATGTGAGCCAGAAGGAAGCTGTTGTTCCTCTTCCCATTTGCTCCAAGCAAGGAACTGAATCAGTGAGCGTCTTGTGAATGGGTTACTATCAGGACCATGACAGCCCAACTGGGGCTAATCTGAGGAGATGCAAGTAAACAATCACTAGTTCTCAGGCAGTGAGGCAATGTGGATAGTCTGCCATATGAAATCTCTGCAGCAGACGCTAATAGCTTTTCTTCTGGCAGGAGCTTAAAGAGGATAGAGGGGAGGAAATTTGACTCCATTAAAACCTTTAGAAGCCACAGTCAATACGTTTTGAAATTTAGGATATTGTAATTGGTATTTATTCATTTATAATAAATATTTTTGTTTAAGCTATTTTACCCGTTTTCTCTGAGTCATTGTTTTGCATGCATGGACCAAGTTACAAATCCCAGCAATAAAGGGTATAATAAACAACAACAACAATAATAATTAATGAAGTTAAAGTTCATGAAAGAATCAATCAGGAAAACTTTATCTGGTAAAATCAGTAATGTGAAAATTGACTCTGAAATAGTTGCAATCCTCAACCAAACAAAATCTCAGTTGAGGTGGACAGGAGCTTTGCCTGATAAGCAAAGTCAGACTGTATCCCCAAAATCAGATGAGTTGACTACGCAGAAGTATGGTATTTACTATCCTTTTGCAGAGGGGCCACCATGTTTCTTCACTTATCTTTGCTAAATTTCCTTGAAAGAGTTATTTCCAATTTTATCATTTAACTCAGACTTTTCCCCTTAATGGAACATCCACAGACTAACCGGTGCCATAGCCAGTTGGTAATATGTGAATAAATAGAGGACTCTCCTGAATGTGCATCAGTTCCAACAATTCATGCCAAAAAGGCATTTGATCATGTAGAATGGAATTTTCTTTAGGCAGTGCTGAGATGGATGGGCTTTGACACAAGCTTCACAAAATGGATTAAGACTTTCTGCAATAATCTGCAAGCATGTGTGATCACCAAAAAAACAAAATCCTCCCTCTAAGAAAACAAGAGGCTCTAGGGCAGGACTGTCCCCATTCTCTGCCTCTAAGCTTCTTATATGAGCAGCTATTAATGTGCAATAATAATCATTTACATACAGCTAATACAGAGCATAAAACAGTAATGGAAGGGTTCTAATAATTCTAATAAGCAAGAATGTGCAAGTTTAGTTTAATCCTTTCCCCTCCTTGTCCATGTATTTAAGATTCCTGCTTCAGTCCCCTTGCAGTTGTGATCATGCTAAAGTTAAAGTAACCAGGGTCTTGTATATAGATGAAAACGTTACTCTACTGATGCTATTTTGTTTCATACATAAAATCCTGACACTCCCATCAGTCACACTATAAAAAGAGAAGCAGTTTTGGAGAGTTTTCTGAATGTGGGATGTATATTTGTAAATTTGAACTCCTGGTCTCTCATGTTACTCTAATTATAATGTAACCGTTGCTTCCAGTATGTACACATATATTTAGAGATGTAAGTAGATAAAATTGCTTCTTCCACTTGTAAATTACATTATGCATTCTTATTTCTAGGAATCAAAATGGCTCCAACTAGAGGACTTAGTACATTGAATGAGTAGTTAAAAAAGGAGTGTTCGGTTACAATTATAAAATCTATCAAATTGTCCAGATATTTTTCTTACACCTCCTCTGTAAAGCTCCTCAACAAAAATAATGAGCAGCCATTATCGTTTTTGCATATTTATTGTCAGGTTCAGTACAGCCAACCCAATGTTCAAACAGGCACCTTTCAAACACATCCCACTCATGCACTAGCATGCTTAAATCAGCATCCAGAAAGGTTTCTATTGTATATAGGTTCTTATATCACACTCGTCACGGTAGTATTTGAGTGCCTTCCAATAGTGCGATAAGCCACATGACAACACATCTGTCACATGTTGTTTGTTCTCTCATCCTCTCCCCAGATCAGAAGCACGTGTGGTGGTGTTTCCATGTCTGCCTAATTGCTGATCAGTGTATCCAAACATGGAATTTGGATGGCCTTTACGAGGCCCATTTTTGAAAACAGTCTATGGAAAAAGAAGCAATTCAGTTTCTCACATGCAAGTGAAACTTAGGCTGAATAATAGAGGGAGCCCATTCTCATCAGGTTAAAAAAGTGAAGCTTCACATTCATGCTAAATAGATGTAGAGTAATCAGACCACATTTTTAATTGGATCAAAATGCTTCTTAATGGCCGAGATGGAATGATTAGAGGCAAAATAAAATACAAATAAAAAACCTGCACTAGCCTGCAGTATAACTCCTAACCCTGTGCCTTTCATAGTTTTAGTCCTTCTTTGCAATGAATTGGCAGATCAGCTACAGACACAGTTTCCCTCCATGTTCCTGCAGAGGAGCTGATGCATGTGGCTTTCCCTCTGTCCCTTCGGTTTCTCTCCATTCTAAGGCTGTTTTGTCCTTTTGGCCTTGTTTCCCCTCCCTTTTTGCATTCTGTTTCAGAATTTTCTGCTTTATTTTCTTCTTCTTACTCCCTCATTCTCCCAGGCTCTGGTAAACCGAGGGGGAAATGCCCCTTCCGTGGTGCCACAAGCTAAGCTGCATGTGCCCTCGTGGCGAAGCTAAGTACTACAGAAGAGCATCTTGGGCCACTGGGCTACTGGCTGAGCCCACACTCCTGCTCCTGTGTCTGGCTGCCGTAGAGGCTACTGCCGGAGAAGACAGGTGCCGCCTTTCAAGGAGCTGCATGACACTTTACCTGCAGCTGTTGGTGAATGTGTGAAGGGGAAGACAGGGTGGGTCTAGTGGCAGATGGCTCCCTGTTCCCACCATTCCTCTCTGCTTCCTGTTCCTGGGGTGGGATCCAGCAGAGGGGCAGCACACGAAGAGGTACCTGGCTACCTGCTCAACACTGTCCCCCAGTAGCCAAAGGGCAGAACTGTAGGCAAATGCCTACAACTTAACCAAGTGTATGAGATTCATACTGAGAGCTGTGGCAATGCACGACAACGCTGCCAAATGCATGCGTGTCAAATGAGGGCCGTGCCATCTGGCAGCCCTGTAGGACCCCAATCTACTCTGGGGCCTCTGAGTACTATATTACAAACAGAAATAAAAACAGAATTTAACAGAGCTAGGAGAAATGGTCTCTTTGCTAAAGATTCAGCGTACGCTACCCCTTCAGATTAAAGATGACAATACTTCTTTCAATCATCCAAAAAGTCCTGCAACAAAAACAGGGCGGATGACACTTTGTATTCCTG
Organism: Trachemys scripta elegans; assembly: GCF_013100865.1. NCBI lineage: Eukaryota > Metazoa > Chordata > Testudines > Emydidae > Trachemys > Trachemys scripta. Next base: position 28,633,905 of record NC_048310.1, on the reverse strand, counting down.
GTATTTCTAAGGCAAGCAGAAAACAGTCTGAGGTGGTGAGGGCAGGACCTTTCAAGCCTTAAACATAAAGAAACAAACAAACAAAAAAAAGGATACCACCCTCCCCCGCCATTTGTTCCTCTGCAGGTCCCCCTTAAACAGATTGACTCTCCCCTCCCCCTACAAAAAGAAAATATGCTGTTTAAACAAACAACAGATGTTGCCTAAACTTACTGTATGTTAAGTGCATACTAAAAACATATGTTGTTTTCTTCTACCTTAGCCATATGCCCCCCTTCCCCATCCCTCACAATCACTCACGTTGGTTCCAGCTTTTGTGTAATTTTAGGTGTCCTGGTGTGTGTGTGTGTGTGTGTGTGTGTGTGTGTGTGTGTGTGTGTGTGTGTGTGTGTGTACACATGTGCTCTTCTCATTTTCTATATTTTCAGAAAATCCAAGAAAGGTGATTGAATAATCCTAGAAAGTAAACAGTGCAAATGTAAAGGCCTGGGAAACATACAGAAAAACAGAAATCACCCATTTAAAAAAAAAAAAAAAAAACCAACCCCCCCCCCCCCCCCCCCGTAATTGTAACAAGTGTAGGCCACATCTCTAAATATGGATTATTACATAATTGTTGGTTGTAGACCTGTTGGTATCTAGTTTAAAATGAAATTGTAGTTGTCTGCTTGTTGTTGCAATTTATGTTACACAAATGTCTATTTTTGATTTATGGTAACTTGGTCCAATTGTTCTAAATTACAACAATTCTGGTCTCAATTTTATTTTAAAATGTTCTGAACTATACACTGCTGCTTCTGGATTCTAAACTGGCTGTTCATTCTTGGTTGACACAACCCGTGTGTTGTCACACATTACTTAACTGTGTCAGAAGTATTAGAGCTAGAATATGGAACTCAGCGAATGCCAGTTTTTAAGGACTGGCCTGGAGGACTCCTGGTGCTATGTGTACACTTGGAAGAATAGCTAATGATCAAGGGACAGAAGTTCACAGATCTGGGCAACCTTGTGTGTCCAACTCCAAAACTTACCCTACACCAATATTCCTGCCTACTACATTGACTTAGGTTGAATAATAGAGAATAGAAGAATATGGCCTTGTATAGTTAAATAATGTCACTTGTTGTGGAGTTAATGGGACTGTGCTAACTTGAAAGGCATTTGTAAAAATAATTCCCCCCCACAATTATGTTACTAATAATTAACACCTTTGAAACTGCTACATGAATATTGTTCCCAAGTCAGCGTTGTAATTCTACTTGTTTTCAGAGACTAAGTGCAGGGCAGACTGAGAGGATTTGTTTACACCTCCTAGCACCAGCATGATGATATCAACAGGCTCATGTATTGCTCTGGGTTCCCTCCCTCTAGTTATTCTATAGGAAGAGAGTGTAAGGAGAACAACAGCTCCAATCTACGTGCTAGGGATGTGAAGTGAGTAAAGGGATTAGACTGTCCTCTCATAATCAGACTGTTAATAGCGACAACACCCTTCACTGCACACGTACACATAATAGTATTTGGGGAGCGGGGCAGGGGCCCAACCTGCAAAATATGGAAATAATTTGTATTCTTTGGATTGCCGTCCCTAATTAACACAAGACTTTACTGAGCCATATCCATGTTCTGAATGAGTCACCATGCTGTAGCTATGCAGCACATATGGATGTATACCATGTAATTTTTACACACTGATGTCCGAGACCAATACAGGCTCGAATGAGGATTCGAGAGGAAGAGGAAAATTGAGACAGAGGCAGATTGTAATTCAAAAACAGGTGGCCATTTATTAATGGGGGATGAATTACAACTTGGACTGGTGAGGAGCACCTTTACCAACTACAATACAAATTCAATTGAAATAGGAACAAGTAACCAACCAAAAATATCACCAGAGCAGTAATATAAAACAGTCTATGTACACTTAACAACAAGGAATCAGATACTTTACAACCAACTGTTTACTGACAAACCAGAACAAACATACAGAACTGAGTAAACTGTAACAATTCATCCTCTATACACTATACATGAGATTTGGTACCAAGTAATAAAGAAAAAGGGCCTAACGAACAGAATATCTTCAAAAAATTAATATGTACATACCACACTCCAGGCGCAGCTGACCAGCAGTACAGACATGACGAGATGTAACCCGAGATGACATGACACGAGCCGGCTAAATCCGGAGGAGATCCTGGCTGAAAGGGTGATCAGGCCTTCCAGCTAACATGCGGACACTCCTGCTGATTTAGGCGAGGGACATAGTTTTATCTGAAGACCCTTGCTCGTGCTAGCATCTAATTGGTTCCCCGCTCCTACACCAACCAGGCTCCGAGCAGTAGACAGATACTGCACCCGGCACACTAAGCTTATGCACACGGCACGCCGGAATTGTAGCACATGGTACCAACGTGACCCACAATTGACCAGGCGGAAGGTTCAAGAATGGTCACACGGTCAATGTGTTGCAGACGACACCAAGGCATTGCACACGGCACCAAGGTGCTGCACACGGCACCGATGTGACTTTCTGACCGACAATTGGCCATCCAGACACCATGACAGAGCATAGGGCTGCGACAACTGAGTATTAACAAAAGCTAGAAAAAATAAATACAGGTTTACACTCTCTGTATGTCAAATGAAATGCTAACAGAAATGATTAACCGTCCATTTTGGAAAGGAAGCCAGACCAAACCCCAACATCTCAGCAAGGACTAGCCGCACACAAGTGTGTAGCAAGCAGTACAGTCTTAACAAAAACCAAGGCCCTGTGTACAATGGGGAACTTTCAACCCAAACAATGGGGTAAGATCCCTGGGAGTTATGATACAATGCTCAACGACTTCTAAGGCCCAAACGCACCATAGCACTAAAGCATGTGCTTAACTTTAAGTATGTATTTCCATTCACTTCAATGGGAATCAGGCATGTGCTTAAGTGCTTTGCTGAATCAGGGCCTAACTGGTGTACATAAGGCCTTGAAAACCACATCACCATATTCTCTATATGTCTTTTATGAATAGTCTACAGCAGTGGCTCTCAACCTTTCCAGACTACTGTACCCCTTTCAGGAGTCTGATTTGTCTCGCATACCCCCCCAAGTTTCACCTCATTTAAAAATGACTTGCTTACAAAATCAGACATATAAATACGAAAGTGTCACAGCTCACTGTTATTGAAAAATTGCTTATTTTCTCATTTTTACCATATAATTATAAAATAAATTAATTGGAATATAAATATTGTATTTACATTTCATTGTATAGTATATGCCACAGTATAAACAAGTCATTGTATGAAATTTTAGTTTGTACTGACTTCACTACTGCTTTTTATGTAGCCTGTTGTAGAATTAGGCAAATATCTAGATAAGTTGATGTACCCCCTGGAAGACCTCAGCGTCCCACAGGGATAGGCATATCCCTGGTTGAGAACCACTGGTCTATAGGACTTTCACCAGCTTCCTCATTAACAATGTATGGAATAATACCTAGCTCTTATATAGTGCTTTTCATCCATTGATCTCAAAGTGTTTTAAAAGGAGGTCAGTTTCTGGTATTATTAAAAAAATATCACATTACCTCCATCATTTATCTCATACTGCCATATGCTCAGTGATATGAAAAAACTAAGATTTTAAGCACCAGCTGACATTAAACAGACACCTCCCATTAATGGTGAGAAAAGAGAAGGTTGGTCAAGAATTTGATGGGAACTGACTCTCCCATATCATTTCTACACAGATCAATATTTGGCATGCAGAGCACGGATCACAGCCGCTTTAATGTTTTACTTTAATGCATGTTCATTTCTGATAGCAAAATTTAGGACCCAATCTGAACTGATTTGCACAATGAGACAGTTCATTTAGGCCTTGATCCTGCAAAAACTTAGCATGTGCCTAGCTTTATACCATAGTTAGTGCCTCTAAAGTCCACATACCTACTCACGTTGGGCAGCACTAAGCACATGTGTAATTAATTTCTTACAGAGGTCCTCTTTTTCATTTCCTGCCCCATGGGAACCAGACCTCTTTCCAGTGGTTTTTCCTCTCCATTTAATCACTTCTTGCACTTTGAAGCATAGTCCCCAGCTGTACAGTACTAGATGGCCTCCTGGAGGAAATTCCAGGTGCCGTTAGGGTCACATAGCTATGCTGCACTGAAGAGGTTTCCTCAGATATTTGATTGGTGGGCCACCATTACATGCTTGGAAACTGAAAATCCAGAACAGATTTTCCTTTACTTCTGATACAGCTGTAACATGTCTCACTCTATTGCAGACTTGATGGTCTGTGGCTTATCCTCCTCTTCCATGATTTATGGTAATCTTTTCTCTCTTTCACCATCTTTCTTCAGGTTCCTTTGAAGACCTAAAGGTGAATGGGCTCAAAGCCAGCCTTTGAATCCCAAGTAAGCTTCATTCGAATAAAGCCAGCCCAGAACCAAAATACCTAGTAGCTTCTCAGATCTACCTCTCAATCTTCATTCACATTTAATTCTATGCTAAATTTGCTACATTCCACAGGAGACAAATAGAAATCCTATGAAACCACTTGTTAAATCACCAGCCACAAAACTTTCATTCTTCCCTACTCCCAAAATGGGAAATTTCCATACAAAATCAGTTTTGCCTGTGGCACAGGATGGGCTAGATTCATAGAGTCTAAGGCCAGAAGGGGAAATTAGATCTCTTGTATATCACAGGCCATTAAATTTCACCCAACTACCCCTAAAAACTTGTTGGCCTTTTCTTTATTTGAAGACTTCAAGAGATAGAGAATCCACCACTTCTCTGGGTAATTTTCGCCAATGATTAGTCACTAGCACTTGTGAACACTTGTGCCTAATTTCCAGTTTGAATTTGTCAGGCTTCAGCTTCCAGTCATTAGTTCTTGTTATACCTTTCTCCATGAGATTAAAGAGCCTAGTATTTCCTCCCTGTGAAGTTATTTATACACTAATTAAATCACCTCAATCTTCTTTTTGATAAATGCTACAGGATTGAGATCCTTAAATCTCTGCATTGTAAGGCATTTTCTCCAGCCCACTGACAATTTTTGCAGCTCTTTTCTGCACGTTCCCCAGTTTTCAACATTCTTTTAAAAATCTTTATACCACAACTGTACAGGGTATTCTGATATCAACCTCATGTTCTAACCAATACCACAAACAGTCGTAGACTAGTAGGAGGTTTGAGGTCTGATGGTTTGTGACCCATCAGGGCTATAAATTGGTGCGATAAACACTGGAAAAAGGAAAATTCTAGGCTTTCCAATAAGTACAGTACTTGCTTTTAGCTCTGATAGAGCCTCAGATACCTGATCTTACAAATCACAACATTATCATGGCATTGAACATTAAAGATTGTGAGGAACAGAAATACTATGATAATGTGGTCCATATAGGTACTCTAAAATAGCTTATCTATCTTTAAGAGGGATCTCAAATATTAGTGGTCATTTCTTTCTACCACCAATACTTGGAGAATTAGATTCATGGTCCTAAGAAACCTTCAAAGGGAAAAGTGTATTTAAAATATACCTAGCAACTGTTTAAAACTCTCTAAAACATTTTAAAATAGTTATTCTGCAAAATATATTGCTTGTAAATCATGCATGATGATCTAGTTTGAGGTGACACATATTCATTTGAAACTCATGCTCATAAAACATATCTACCCTACCACAACTATATGTAGAATTTCTATTACAATGAGAAAAAAGAATGAGGAGTACTTATGGCACCTTAGAGACTAACAAATTTATATGGGCATAAGCATTCGTGGGCTAAAACCCACTTCATCAGATGCAATTTCTCCCTTGATTTCTTAGTCCCTAACTACTTTAGGACAATCAAGCCAGTGACTGGGTGAACCATGAAAAACTCAACCCATCACCTCCAGATTTTCTCTTTCTTAATCTTATATCAGCCCTGTTTTAGGGTGAATTGTGGCAGAAGAGAAAGAAATCACTGTACAGCTAGGATATTATGTTCAGAGTTTCATACATATATATTCTCCTGCAAGAATCATACCTTCTTTTGAGGTACATATAATAAAACTTTAAAGTATTGACTTTGAATGTGTCAAAATAGATCCACTTCTTGTACAATTTTTCTTCAGAAGAAAAAGTACTGCAACACAAAGCTGCAAGGTGGGCAGGGAAGGAAGGTGTAGAATTCTCAAGATTTCTCCTAGGCAGTTTTTCAGGATCTGTCCTGTTTTGAAAAGATGCTTGACACAACATCCATCTTTCGCTCCCTCTCACAGTCCATGAGCGGACAAAATCCTAAATCCACCAAATAAGACTTTCAGATCCAGAGCCTGCTGACTTGAGTAGTCTTTACTCACCTGAGTAATCCCATTGATTTAAACTGCCTACATAAAGTCTACCCGTGATAGTACAGATTTGTATGAGAATTTGTGTGAGAATTCTCTCTGCCAGAGTTTTAGCATCTGAAAATGAAGATATTGTCCTCAGTTAAGACAATAATGAAAGCACACAAGAGTGGGTATAGCATAGGAGGGACATTTCAGTTTGTATTTACATTGACTTGATCATCTCATTGATTCTTTGTGCTTCCCCCATTTGTTTGTTTTATCCACTTGTTATCTACATAGTCACACTTAGATTGTACGATCTTTGGGATAAGGAGTATTCATTCCTTTGTTACATGTTCGTACAGCACCTAACATTATGAAGCCCTGGCCTAGAGGCACTACTGTAATACAAATAATTATAATATCTATGACTATTCCAAATAATGGATCAATTTATAAAATCTTTGGAAGTGACCATCAGCCTGGATGTAACAGAACCAGTGCTAAAAGTGCTCTCTACCCTCCCCTTTTTTCACATACTTACTCCATTCTAGTTCAGCAGATGTCAGGCTTTTTGGTATAAATTCTGCAGTTTAATTACAGAGGTACGGTTACATAACCAGCTATTATAGGCAGAGAACAGCGTTTGTACTCTGAAAGGGGGCAAACAGGTTTACCAAAATACAGACGCCCCCCAACTTACGCAATTGTTCCATTCCGGAAAGCCTTGCATAACTCAAATTTTGCGTAAGTCGGAAACGTATACCCATACGTTACGCAAAAATTTCCGCAACTCGAAAATCCTATTTCTGGCTTATGGAACTTTTTTCTGTAAATGCGAATTTGCGTAAGTCGGGTCTTGCGTAACCCGGGGAGCATCTGTATAAGAGATAGTGCTTTTGCTCTCATCCTGGAGGGGTAGCCCAACTAATTTCTATTCCTTCACCTATTTGTAGGTCCCTGATCTCTTTGGAAATCATTGTATCTTTACTAAAACAAGATAATGTTAGTGTTTTAAGCTTCTTTTTTACATCTCATTATAGGAAATGACAAACGTACAAATCACACATGATATAAGATATTACTTTGCTTGCCTGCTACGTTAATTGCAATGCATCAACATCCAATTTGGCATGCACTGTGGCAAATAGGAAAGTCTTATTTAGCAAGTACATCTCCTTTGGCAGCATTGCTGAAGTGTTGGGGAATAAAAACTCCCTGCTGGCATACAGTGATAGGAGTTGACCAACACATTCACCCTGCAAAACACTCAACATTCAGCATTTCCCATTCAATGCAAGGCACACTTTAAACAGCTCAAAGGCAACTTTTAAAGGAGCCCACAAAGGAATCTGTATTGAGAAATGCCATCCTTCAACATTAAGATCAACAATGCGTAGAGACAAGTTAGCCAGGTATCACCCTTTCATGCTGATATATTTTATGGCACCTCAGATGTCAGTGACTCTGCAGTTTGAAAGTGGTTGAGTGCAGGGTTTACATTCACGGGAGAATGTTTCCATCCAGATAACAAGCTAGCCTAAGGAAACAGAACTGTCTGTAAACAAACCACAATAGCTAAGCAGAAAGTGATGGACAGATGAAAGATGGGCTATGAGCTAGATGAAGTTTTCATACATCTGACGTGTCATTCAAGGTATGTGGTGACATGCCCCTGGTCTTCCCTTCTGGTACAACTTGGTTTCCAACATCCAGTCAATATCACACTGTCTCATGGTAATCAGAAGTCAACAATATCTTTGGAAATAACAACAAGATGAAACATGACAACAAGGAAACCTAGAGATTTTGTAGACTTCTGCCATAAACTTCTCCACCTGCTGCATGAGTAGCAAGAGAGAGTTTTACTATGCAACTGAAATGCCTATGTAATGTTTAGTTACCATTGTGCTGTGAAAACCAGTGTTTCCTATTTTAAAATAGTTACATAAATGGAGGCTTCACCCACACACTTCAGAATGTAGCACTTTAATCTGAACCAACAGAGTTAAGTTTACATAATCACCAAGTGAAAAGTTTTAATTAGTGCTGAGTGTTCAGATTTCAACCTACTCAGCAGGGACTGAGCAATGCCTCTCATTCAATGATTAGTGAGTAAACAGAGTTGTGATCATCTCTCTTAAAAGCCCATAAATAAATACGTCTATGGAAAGTTGTCTGGAAAACTCAAGCAGAAAGAAAGAAAGAAAGAAAGAAAGAAAGAAAGAAAGAAAGAAAGAAAGAAAGAACTGTTTGGAGATTCTTAAATCTTATCTTTGCCATTATCATAATAACATGAATGTGCAACTTAACTTTTTTTTTAAAATCAACTTAGGAAATAAAAGGTAAATTTGAAGGACTAGATGACTCAGAGAATTGGCAAAGGCCAATTTAAAGAAGTCAGCTATTTAAGCATAAAACTTTAAATAAAAATATACATTATATACAATTTATTTTGAAATGTATGGAAAATTATATTGTGGAGGCTGGAAAGAAGCTGAGGTTAGGGGAAAAAAGACAAAAGCCATTAATTTTTGATTTAAACCTTTAGCAAAAAGCTACAACAGTTGCAGGATAACAAGGTTAGCAGCTGGGAGGAACATGAAAGACATAACTTGTTACCACCAGGTTTCTTTTTTTTAATCTTAAGGTGACCAGCTCTACAAAGTCCATTCCCAGCAGCAGAAAACTTTCTTGGTTTCCTAAACCTAAAAAGCAAAAAAGTTTTTTTCCCTTACAAAACTTTTTGACTTTTCAAAAGTTCCTTAAAAGTTTAAGAAATATGTCTTTTCTTGCAAAATGCTCAATAAATAAGCCTGACAATTTTGCACAGTTCTCATCTGAAGCATCGACTTAAATTTGTCTACACACAAAAGTTGTACTGCTTTAACCACATCAATATAATTAAAGTGGTACAACCCCGACTCCCCCTTAGTGTGGATGCAGTCATATTGAAACAAAGGTGCTTATACTGGTACAATTTATTCCCATAAGGAAAGGGGAATAAGATATTCAGTATAAGGCTCCTTTATACTGGTATAACTACAACTTCACTAGGGGCTATACCAGTATAATTATATCAGTAAAAAAAAACACAGCCCTAACTTAAATAGTTATACCGTGCCTAGAGACCTATATCAGAGATCAGGGCCTCACTGTGCTAGGTCCTGTAAACATTTAACATAAAAAGAGGGAGAAATAAAGAGAAGTTTGCATCCATAGCCAGATTCTACACGACACTGGGGCCATGTTATAATGATATCAGGAAAGGGTGTAGAAATACCTCAGCCCTAGAATCGCCCTGTTCCAAGAGGGCTCCCTGACTGGAATAGAGCAGATGAGATGACAATAAGCCAGTGCCCTTCAAAGCCCCAAGGGGAAGTAGAAGGGGTGGCCAAAGTACACTTTGCTTCAGCTACGCTGCACTGGTACAATGCCCCATAAAACCTTATACAGCTTATATCCATTCTGAAGCTGCTCTCAGTGGGCCCTAAGAGGTCCTTGTTCAGCGTAAAACATAGGTGTTCCCAAGGTGCTTAAAGCCACTCTTGTTGCCAGGTATTTTTCTGAACCCAGAGAATAGGGCTCCAATATATGGTGGTCCAAAGGCCTCTTGAGATGAAAGCGCAAGTGACAACACAGCTGGGGAGAGTTTTCACCATGCCCATCTATTTACAGCTACATAAAGGAATAGAAAGAGGAAGATGAGCTACTAACCAAACCTAAGATTTTATAGATAAACTCAGCTTAAATACTGACAAACTTATGAATTCACACACCAGTTCTGAAAATGCAGTTACTACAGACATGCTGCTTCTTTCAATATTTCTCTGTTCTCTTATGGCATTCACATATATACATGCTTGCCCCCCAATAAGTGCCAGGTTACAGATAAGTTACCTGTCATTTATCACTTGCTTTCATTCTGTGAAGTAAATGTGCCCTCACAGGAGCAGGGATCATGAAGGGAACAGACACCGGCTGCAGCCCCCGGAAGAGTCCTGGCTGCCTAGGATTTCACAGGCTTGATTGTTACACCACCTTCCAAGAAGGTACAGCATAACACCACCCTCCCATCACCGCTGACCATCCCTATGTCTCCAACACCCATGGGAACAATAGGAGGGAGAAGGAACTAAGCCCTACCTTGGGATTGTGGCCAGATCCTATGCGGGGATGTAAGTGGCAGGGGAGAGGGGAGATCTCTTTGATACCCTCACATAATCTGACTAGACTCTGGTCCATGTGACCTAATGTCTGGTAATAATCATTTACATTGCACATCTACATCAACTTTTATCTGAAGATCTCCATTTAAAGTGCTTTAAAAATACTGTGCTTTACACACCATTTCCATGCGGAAGTTTTACATTCATTATAAACCCAGGGAAACTGTGGCATGGCAGTTGAGGGTCAGATTTGCAGAAGTACTGAGCACCTACAACTCTAACCAAGCCATAAATGATTTGCTCAAAGTCACACAATAGGCAAGAGACAGAGATAGGAATGAAACCAGGTCATACTGCTAGCCAATTTCTTGTTCTAACCACTAGACCTCACTTCCTTTGCAGTATTTCAGTATTTAAAAAGCAACTATTTACCAGTGATAGGAAAGCAGATGCTGGATGTTTTTGCATTTATTACATGAAAAAGTTCTTTAAAGTTTCTCCTTTAGTAACAACAATGAATTAAACTTATAAACAAAGCAAAGCTGTTTCTTCCTGATATAAAAACAACACAAAAAGCCCAAATTTCTTTTGAAGAGAGTAGCCCATGAGTCAGAGTTCTAGGGAACAAAGAGCCTAAGTTTCCATCCAAGGAAACTGAAGGAAATTTCTGTTTCCTACAGTAGCACATCAAACATTTCACAGGATCTCTCTGGCCAGGCATGAATCCCTTTGACTTCAACAATGGTTTTGAAATACTCACACAGATGTGAATAACAATGAAAGAGCATGGTTCCTTCCTGGTGGGGAGAAAGAAAGGACTTTATCAGCAAGGGCCCTGCAACTGCTCTGAAGAGGACTGTAACAATATACTTGAGTATTTCTTTTGTTATACACAGCACAGTATAATGGACAATGACATCTCAATGAAGCACACTGGCAATGATTATGCCTCCTTTGAAAAGAGAGGCACATGTGTATGGCAGAGATATATCAAACCATTTAGAAAAATAACCTCTTCCCTCTGCTTAGAGCAGGTATTTTGCTATCTTTATACCACCTACCTTTTCCAGTGGCACGAGTACTTTGGACTATACTGTCTGTTCTGAACAAGCCTAGGAGGTATTCGGCTTACAGTGCATTGCTTAAATTGTTTAATAAAATATACTAGGGGTGGGGGAGAGGAGAGACTTCTGTTTAGGGCATTACCTATTCTTGCACCTTACTCTTCACACTGAAAGAGATCAATACTGGTACTCCAGAAAAAGAAAAGGAATTCACAGCTAAATGAACCAGGAAAACAGCAATTCTTAAACAAAAGTCCAGGGAGCTTTTCCTCAGAGCCAATCAGGCCCTTGAGAGTGTTGGTGGGAAAGGTGGCTGCATAAGAAAGAGCATCTTTCCATTACACAATGCTGAGAAGAATGAATATTTGGAGAACCTCTGCAGTTATTAATGATTTTTCAACAGGTCTGTTTAAATAAAATAAAAAACAAGCCATTTTTCATTCCTTCCTTGGCTATTTTGCAGAAAGAAAGAAGCAGCTTTCACAAGTGGAGGGGAAAATCCCAAACAAAAAGACTGATTTTTGCCTCAGATCGCTGTTTTCTTAGTAGAAATGAAAATGGAAAAACCTCTACCTTTTCAGGTCACCCTTACTGCAGCAGAACATATCATTGTGGTGTTCTCTCAGATTCAATTTCAATATATTCTTGTAAAACGACAAGTATAATTGCAAACAATTTATAATGACTCAACGGATCAATCACTCATATGATAGAAATATAAGACTATAAAATGTGCAGGCTCATGCTGTATTCCAGATATATCGCCCGTCCACAAAAGCAATGATTGAGATAATTCAAATTACTCACATGCTTTAAATTAAGCATGTACTTAAGTGATTTGCTGGATAAATATGAAGCCCCTGCCTTGGGAAGTGTATAGTGCTGTACTGTGATATTCAGAAAATACAAACAATAGTAAATATAAGAGAAATGATACTAATATGTGTGTACAGAAATGAAACTATGAAAGCAAGAAAGAAAGTGTGAGATATATGTCACTGGAAGGCTTATGCTGAATTTATTCTACTGCAGAAATCTACAGACTGTGAACAGCTTGAATGATGAGTTAGCATTCAACCAGGGATTAAATAAATTAATTCGACAGGATATTATTGTAATACCAGAACAGAATGAGAACTGAAAATAGCCTTTGTTCCATTGCAAACAGGACATATATTACCTCTATCAGACACACCTGGTTGGAATTTTCTCTGTCTCTCTATTTGGTAGAGGATGTATTATTTTATTATAGTTATGTTTCCTCTCTTTTCTACTCTACTGGCTTTTATTTGCGCCTTATTGTTAGCTCAGGACCCATTTTTTATTTTTTGCTCTCAACTTCTCTGTATAATTTATTATATTCTCTGACATACTGTGCAACATAGCATGTTAATTGTATCTGCAATAGAATACATTGAAATGGTAAATGAAAATTCTCAGCAGAAAGTCAGAGTTAAATTCAATGGCTCATAGACATCAAAGCTAGAAAACACCTAGCACATCACAGATAATCCCCTGGCAAGGGCACAACCTGGTCCCACATAGACAATGCATCAGATGAACACTGACTGATAACAATGTGGAATTTGTGCCAGGATCCAGTATTCACAAACACATCTTTTCATATGGGAATATTTGTGAAACAAGCTAGTAGCTTTACATTGCTCATAAGTATAGTCAATCCTGTGGTTCTTTCATTGATAGTTCTTTTTTTAATTTAGAAATGAAAAGCAGGCATGATCTTGATTTGGTCATGGCAAAAGTTGGGTTGATCTCATTTAAGCTAATATTTGCAGGGTCTGAGGGTATGATTTCCAGTTCTATGAGATAGGTATATCTTCCTGATCCATGCTTCAAATTTAGTGGAAGCAACCGTTTTTGAGCTTGTTTTCCTAAACTATTAATTTTTGAGAGAAGGATAATAGCTCCTAAATTTAAACAATTCTCAGGGTTGCTTGCTTTGTCTACATTTGGAAATTGATCTCCTTTGCACACAGGAGATCATGATTAACTAATATAAAATACAGAAATTACTTACAGAGCTAATGTAAACAGTTGTTGTGCTTTCAAGATAGGTGCCAACATGCAGAAATACCAAATATAACGATGACACAATTCCCCCTCTCAAAGTATCTGCACTGTGCAAAGTCCTGCTGCTAATTTTCACTTAGCAAGGGGGGATGCCATTGATCTTTTGTTGCATTGAGAAACTGGTGAGGTCATTTGGCTTTGTACTGGCTACTTCATTTCCCACCTTTTTCGAGAATATTTTTCCCAGCTAAAAGTAGCACTTTGTTGAGCAAAATTAAATAATCCTGCATGAAGCATTTCTCTGGGCTATTATTTTGTTCATATGAGCTGGAATCTATGGTTAAGTAAAGTATTCTATGGAGTAAAATATTGTTGGCATCAAAATGTTTTTGCACGCTTCAGACTAATTCTCTGGTTCCTTCTCAAGTAAATGCCCTTATTTGGGACTGTAAAAGGTGTGTTACATTTGATTTTTTAAAAGCAGTTTCAGAAATCTTGGTAGTCCAAATTTGATTTACCCAAGAAGTTTAGAGTGAAATGTGCTTTGTACTTGAAATGTAAAAGTTTCATATCAGTTCAACAGAACAACAAAATTAAGCACAGACAAGAATGTTTTCCTAGATTTTATTTCTATTTTCATTTGAAAGCAATTTATTTTAAACTTCTTGCCAGGATAGACCACAATATTTGATCCAGGTGGAGGAGGGAGAAGGATTTCTCAACGTTCAAGTTTTTTAAGTATCAGAGGTATAGCCATGTTAGTCTGTATCCACCAAAACAACTAGGAGTCCGGTGGCACCTTAAAGACTAACAGATTTATTTGGGCATAAGCTTTTCTGGGTAAGAAAACACTTCTGCATCTGAAGAAGTGTTTTTTTTTTACCTACGAAAGCTTATGCCCAAATAAATCTGTTAGTCTTTAAGGTGCCACCAGACTCCTTGTTGTTCAAGTTTTTTAAAGATCAGCACAAGACTCACTCAGTCTCTCCCTGAGACTTCATTCCCAGATTTCACAGAGGTTTTTAGAGGGTCTTTATCTCAAGGAAACAACAATAAGAATGTCCATACTGGGTCAGACCAATGGTCCATCTAACTCAGTATCCTGTCCTCTGACAGTGGCCAGTGCCAGATGCTTCAGAGGGAATGAACAGAACTGAGCAATTTTGAGCAATCCATCCCCTATTGTCCAGTACCAGCTTCTAGCAGTTGCAGGTTTAGGGACGCTCAGAACATGGGGTTGCATCCCCGACCATCTTGGCTAATAGTTATTAGTGGACCTATCCTCCATGAACTTATTTAATTCTTTTTTGAACCCACTTTTAGCCTTCACAACATCCCCTGGCCACAAGTTCCACAGGCTGACTATGCATTGTGTAAAGAAGTATTTCCTTATGTTTGTTTTAAACCTGCTGCCAATTCATTTCATTGGGTGAGCCCTATTTCTTGTGTTATGAGGAATAAATAACACTGCCCTATTAACTTTCTCTGCACCATTCATGATTTTACAGACCTCTATCTTATTCCCCACTTAGTCGTCTCTTTTCTAAGCTGACCGGTCCCAGTCTTTTTAATCTCTCCTCATACGGAAGCTGTTTCATACACTTAATCATTCTCATGGCCCTGCTCTGTATCTTTTCCAATTCTAATATATCTTTTTCCAGATGAAACAACCAGAACTGCACACAGTCTCCAAGGTGTGGGTGGGTGTATCATGGATTTATATAGTGGCATTAGGGTATTTTCTATTATCTATCTGTCTGGAATATACTAACTGAATGTGGCTGTGACGGGTTGGATCACAGAAACCCCCTTGGGAGCTGCCACCCAATGTGCAAAGACTACCCCTGTTTCTGTTTTCCCTGCCAGCTCAGGACTCCAGCACCCTGTCTTGCTGAGCCAGACACTCCTGTCTGGCTTCAGACACAGATCCAGGGTCTGAATCACCTGTCCCAAAGCTGCAAGTTTACCTGAAAACAGCTCGCAGTAGTGCGCTTGTCTTTAGCACTCAGATGCCCAACTCCCAATGGGGTCTAAACCCAGATAAATCCGTTTTACCCTGCATAAAGCTTATGCAGGGCAAACTCATAAATTGTTCGCCCTCTATAACACTGATAGAGAGATATGCACAGTTGTTTGCTCCCCCAGGTATTAATACATACTCTGAGTGAATTACTAAATAGAAAGTGATTTTATTAAATACAGACAGTAGGATTTAAGTGGTTCAAAGTAGTAACAGACAGAACAAAGTAAGTCACCAAGCAAAATAAAATAAAATGCGCAGATCTATGCCTAATCAAACTGAATACAGACAATTTCCTCACCAGTTCCAGAGTGCTCCCTTTTACAGGCTAAGCTCCTTTTAGCCTGGGTCCAGCAATCACTCACACCCCCTGTAGTTACTGTCCTTTGTTTCAGTCTCCTTCAAGTATCCTGGGAGGGGTGGGGGTGGAGAGGCTCCTTCTTTAGCCAGCTGAAGACAAAATGGAGGGGTCTCCCACAGGTTTAAGTAGACTCTCTCTTGTGGGTGGAGACCTCCCTCCTATGCAAAGCCCCGCTCCAAGATGGAGTTTTGGAGTCACCTGGGCAAGTCACATGCCCCTGCGTGACTCAGACTTTGCAGGCCAACGCCATTGTCCACATGGCATCTTGCATGTCTCCAGGAAGACTTCTCATGTGGATTGGAGCATTCCAAGATGCATTGTTCCCTAAGTGTCTCCTGATCAGGTACTTAACCTGGCAAATTCCTTCCTAAAGAAGCTGACCAAATGCCTCACAAAGCTTACTTAGAAATCAGGCAAGCATACAGCCCATATTCTTAACCTCGAGTAGAAAATGATATATATGTACAAATAGGATGAATAGATATAGTAGACCATAACCCTTACGGAGATATGTTACATGGCACAGGCAGCACAAAACATATTCCAGTTATGTCATACGTACATTTATAAGCACCCCCTCCCCATAAAGCCTTATGGGGTACACTGTCACAGTGGCTATGATGGGACATAGCAGGCATGGGTGATAGAAGAGAAAGGAGGAAGTACAGACGCTCCCCGGGTTACGCAAGACCTGACTTATGCAAATTCGACTTTATGCAAAAAGTTCCATAAGGTATAAATAAAATGTTCGAGTTGCGGAAAATATTGTGTAGCATACGGAAATGCAAAGTACTGTAGTGTAGTGTGCGGAGGAATACAGCAGTAGCATCTCCTACAAGGGAAGGCTTTGTGCTCTCACAGCCTCTCAGTCTCATGTTATTTCAGTGATACTGTATTTCACCCTATTATTTCATTCACATCATGCCTGAAAAGTGACCAAGTGATAGCAAGAGTGCAGGACCAATTCGTAAGCGAAAGACTGATTGATTTAGAACAGAAAATGAAAATAGTGAAAAAGTATGAAGGCAGATAAAGCCTGTCGTCAATTGCTCGTGAACTCGATTCGGCTACCTCAACAGTGAAAAGTATTTTGAATGATAGTGCACGCATAAAAGAGCATGTGAAAGGCTCTGCTCCTTTAAAATCAACAGTCAGAACGAAGCAGCGTTCTGGTGCTATCTATGAAATGGAAAAGTTATTAACAATTTGGATGGAAGATCAGATTCAAAAAACGTGTGCCGCTTAGCCTAATGATTATTCAAGCGAAGGCTAAAAGTATTTTCGAAGATGTAAAGGGAAAATACAGTCATCCTAACACAAAGTTTGTGGCTAGTCATGGGTGGTTTAATAGAGTTTCCGACTTACGTAAAATTCGGGTTATGCAAGGCTTTCCGGAACGGAACGATTGCGTAAGTCGGGAAGCGTTTGTACATAGAAAATGGTTATATGTTTGCTTTGGGAGTGCACCATGAATGAGGTACAGTCTGATTTTGCTGTTAATTCTCTTACTTTTTAAAAAAATGTAAATAGAAGCTCATTGTCTGAGGGACTGTAGAAAGAGACAGACTTTCAGGAGAGATTTGAAGGTGAAGTGGTTGCACCATCTACGTACGGAATGATATTATAGGCATACGGGGCAGCTTGCAAGAGACTGGTGTGTCCTTGTGAACAGGTCCAGTTTGCACAGCTCTGTGGCACAAAGGAGAAATAAAGTTCCCCTAATAGGCCAACTGGGATTCCTTCTGTTTAGGACAATTGCTAACTAGATTAAAATCCCTGTCTGGCTCAGAAAGGTCTACATCGTCTCCTACTGGACTCCTAGCCAAGAGCACGTGTCAGTGGTGCATTTGAGATGTGGCCACAGGAGCACCACAATATCATATCTCTTATCTGACCAATCACAACTAAGAAGTAGCTTGAATTTCAAATATTGAGTATTGAACACAGAGAGAGAACCAGTTGTGATCAATTCATAAAGTCAAAACATTCAGGAATAAATCATCCAGTTAACACTGACAATGAGTAAAAGTGATGACATCACTATGATGACAATTAGTAAACATGATGACAGCTGCATTTCAGTGGCCGATGAAGCAGTGATCCCTGTGTGTCCATAGTGTTTACTTGTGTAAAGCATCTTAGGCATGTAAAATGAGTTATACAAATCTACAAGTAAATATTTGGATACAGCCACCTTCATTATTTTTTTTTTTTGGCTTTATCATTTTTTATTAGCTCCTTTCCCTGGTAAGAAAAACTGTGTTTATTAACTATATTTTATGTTCCCTTCTTTATCCATATTGTATCTGCTTTCCTTGAAAATTATTTCCCCGGAAATATTTATGCTATTCAAACATTTACAGCTTTCTGTCCAACAGTGGCTGCCACTGATGTCAAACCAACCCACCCATGGGAACCAACAGTCCATGGACATCCAACTAATTCTCTTCAGTTGTTTTCCTCATGTGAGGCTTAGAGAAGGAAATCCCTTCTATTTGATAATCTGGAAATCTGCTATTCATTGAGGCTGTGAGGTTCTTAAAATCTGAAGAAAAATCTGCAAGCCATTTCCCAAACTCAGTGAGTCTGGTCAATAAGACAATAAAGAAATAAAAAAAAAAAAAAGGAAAGAAACAAACATAAATAGTATCTGACATCCAGTACCATAAAAGTAAAATACTTTAAAACTTGGCATCATGTTGAAGTTAGCTAATTATAGTGGCGCCATTCATGACAATATAATTAACTGTGTGTCTGCATTTCCATTAAAAACTCCCATTTTCAGGGGTTTATGATACCGCCTTGAAAATTTGGTCTGGCCAGAGACTTGGCATACCAAAGTCTCAGCCTGGAAGCAACTTTTTCCCCTCCAAAACTGAAGGGAAAAAACCTTGGGGCCTTTTAAAAGGATTATAATAAAGTAACAAAACACAAATAAAACTGTTGTGTGCTTTTTAGCAAAAAAAGATTTTCAGGTTTTAGAAACCAAACGTTGTATTTCACTACACTGCACAATGGTGAATATATCTCCCTTCATTCATTACTGGAAATGCTACCATAAAAGACACCTTAACCTAGGGAGCTGTCCAAAAATTACACCCTCCTCACAAGAAGCTGCTGTTTGAACAACTTTTGTACTTGAAACAACCTGACATCACTGTGACTGAGTGCACCCCTATAGTCACACCCTATACATTACTTTAATAATCTTGGTACAAAATATGCCTTGTGAGGTATCATTTGAAAACTGGTAACTCGCTGATCAATAATATCATGGTGAAATGTGTTTAGCAACATTATATGTAAAGTTATGAACATAAGCTGAAATTATGACTGAAATGTGTTTACCAGAACAGTTTGGGGAGGGGGTAAATCTGTTCCTCAAAGACAAAGGACTAGCGGATGCCTCTAGCCAGGTGTCATCAAAGATGATTGGAAATCACCAGTCAAGTGGCCATTCTTGGTAAGGGAAGGTGGCAGAAACAGATCAAACTGTATTTTAGCAAACAACGTGTAACCTCTTTTACCAGGAGACTCCATGTCTGTCCTCACAGCTGAAAGGAACTTTATATAGGGTAACCCACAGGAAAATATATTTCATAGGATGACTAAACTATAAAAACAAGGGGCAAAAACATGCCAGAGGGATTCTCTCTCTCCCTCTCCCCCCCATCTTTCACCTAAGAAGACAAAGGAACTTGACTTTGGGAAGCACCTGAACCAGTACCGTAGCTAGTGGGGTGCAGGGGAAGCAGCCGCTTTCCCTCAGCACATTTTCAAAAAGCGGCGCACCTGCCAGCCGGCGCTGACCTCCTGCAGCAAGGGAGGGCAGCATGGCTGGAGGAGCCATGGGGCGGGGGTGGCACGACCGGAGGAGCGAGGGGGGCACAGCACAGCGGCCTGCAGCCAATGGTGGGGGGGCGGGCGTGGCTGGAGGGGCAGAGCGAGGGGGGGGGGCGCGCGCAGCAGGGGGCCCCCCAGGGGGGGGCGGGCAGCCGCGGACAGAGGAGCGGGGGGGGGGCGCAGCAGGCCAGCAGCCAATGGACCAGGACAGCGGGCGTGGCTGGAGGAGGCAGAGTGAGGGGGGGGGGTGCAGCAAGGCAGCCGGCAGCCAAAGGGAGGGGGGGCAGCCAGAGGAGCCAGCCAAGGGGTGGGCACGGAGCGACCGGAGGAGGAGCCAAAGAGGGCGTGGCCAGAGGAGGAGCCAAGGAGGGTGTCTTTTTATGTTTGCTCCCCCTCCTCTTAGATCCTGGCTACGCCATTCACCCGAACATAAACATTTGGTAGGCAACATTGCTGGGAACACGCAGTAAGGATTTCACCTTGAACCAAGTCTAGCTTGTTAAGTCTTGGTTACTAGAAAGCATTTTATCTTAAGTTCTCTTGTAACCATTTCTGACTTTAGTGCCTTATACTTGTACTCGTTTAAAATCTTCCTCTTTGTAGTTAAATAAACTTGTTTTATATTTTAATCAAAACTAATCCAGTGTTTCTAAACTGAACTGAGCTCCAGTTAAAGTTGAATATGTTGAATATTGCCCCCTTTGCAGGGGCAAAGGACCTCTAATATCTGAATTGTCCAGGACATAGCTGGACTCTGCAGAACACACATTTTTGGAGAAAATCTGGGACTGGGAGTGTACTGCGGTCACCTTGCAAATTGTAACCAAGACTAGTGCATTGCAGGCAGGCAGGCTGCTGGGGCCAGAGTTGCTAGACCAGGACTGCAGCTATACACAGACACTCAGGGTGCTCCCTGCATGTTGTCTGGCTGTTTGTGAGAGGTGCAGGTTGGGAGCTAGATCAGCAAGGCATTGAGAGGTCACAGGGCAGGCAGTGACAACCCCTCACAGGTCTGCATTGCACTCCAGAATGTGATAATCACCTTTCCCTAATGGGCTCTTCCTCTCACTGTCCTGTCTCTTGTCTGAAAGTCATACAGCTGCCAAAGAGCAGATCTTATCGGAATGAGAGCTGAGCTCCTTCCCATGTCTAGCAAACTCGGAAAGGATTCCTTACAAAAAACAGAGCAATATGTGGAGCAGCTTGTACCAGCTGAGAATGGGTAGGCAAAACTAACATTTGAACATGAACTTGGAGCCAGCTTATCGCACAGGCTAAAGCCAAGAGTGGTCCAGGGGCACTAGCCTGGGACCTGAGAGATCAAGATTCAATACCCTACTCTATTATAAATGTCCTGTGTGACTTTGGACAAGTACCTTGGTCTATCTGTCATCCGTAGTTCTCCACCTGTAAAATGGGGATAACAGCAGTTCCCTTCCTCACAGAAGGTGTTGTGAAGCTAGATAAATTATTAGACCCTCAGATACTATACTAACGGGGAGGACGGGGGAGGGAGGGCATGTAAGTACCTAGATAGATTCTGATTCAAAGCTGGTAGGCAGAGCTTTCTTCCTACCCCAAGGAGGCACTACAAATCACGCATCTCCTGCAGAGGTTTAATTTTAAAATACAGATTGGTGAGCAAGGTGAAAAACATTTCAAGCATCTGCTCTTTTGCGTCAGTGTGATATTGGTATGGTCCCATGTTCGTTTTTCTTGCACTTGTTTTAATCCTGTTCTCGGGGGCGGGGGGGTTGTATTTATATACACCCCTACACTGACAGAACCTTTTAGGCCAAATATTAGTCTCCTGTGCACAGCCAAGTTAAAAGGCTTTCATGGGAAACCTCCAGATGGCTTGAGGAAAAACAGATTCCTTTTCCCATCCTCACTTTGAGGTGGGCCAGCACAACCCCTCTGCAGTGGTCCTCGGGCCTGTAGCACTGGCTGCTGTCCCCTACCTCACCCTGTGCAGAGGGTCTGGGTTAGCTGATCTCTGGCCAGCTCCCACACTGCACACCACCCCCTCAAACCGTCAGTCTACACTGCCATGGAGCGCGCTCTGTCATACGCTATTTCGTAGCATGCAGGGATGCTGGAGCTGATCCAGCAGGGAGAGAAAAATCTCTATCTGCATCCTCTGACCACATACACAGGCAGCATAACCAGGATACATGGTGTCTGGTAGATACCATTTTTCCAGCTACATATTGTCCTCCCAGTCTCAAAAGTGGCTGCATTTTACTGGTACTGGGTGCATCCATGGCTGATCCAAAGCCCATGAAAGCCAATGGGAGTGTTTTCATTGACTTTAATGGCTTTTGAATCTGACCCATGGTATGTAAGTCACTTTGGAATCTTTCACATGCTACCCAAATGTAAAATATGATTATTATTGGTAGGGTCCATGATTTTTCCATTGTTGGGGTAGGGTATTTTCTATAGACAGAGTGCATGAAAATAGGATAGGATTCTGTCCCTTAGGATACTCCAGTTACTTCTAAAACATGAGCAGATACCTTGTTCCTTTGACACTGTGTGTTTCCATCACTTTTTCCCCTTCTCCCCACTCCGATTACTTGAACAGTGGAAATCTCCACACACTTTGCCTACATAATCACACTACCCAGCTACAGGTTTCCTTCTCCACCAAATACCCTTTGAATATTTTCCAGATGAAAAGCTATCCTAGTCCTCTCCAGGCAGCTAAACATTTTCAAAATGCCAGACTGACATTCTGTACTAACCACAATGGTGGTATTTGCTGCTCTGTGTCTTTGCTCCCAAAGGATATAAGATGACAAGGACGGGATCCTTTAAAAAGGGGGGTAAGGCCATGCCTTATGTAGGACTGGACCATCCACGCCATGAAGTAACCTCACACATAACCTTGACAAGATAGATTAGGGAGTAAGTAACAGAAGAATCCCCACAGGATAACTTACTGCTTATAGCAGCCATGTAGCACAGCATGTGGAGGGAGTGTTCTTAGCAGCTACCCACGCTGAAACATTTGGAAAATGTAGTTATTGTGGCTACAGCCCAGGTATTTGGCAACAACGTTCAAGATGAAGTTGTCAGAATTCATAAACACACCAGCGCAGTCAACAGTTCCAAGTATATTAGGGACTCCTGCCAAGGGATAGAAGTTTTTCTTCACTTGCTGGTAAAGTTATGGAAGGAATATGAACTGTTTGTCTGTACATGAATCATCATGATTTCTAAAAATGCCAAGAGGCAACATCATAGGGTTTTCTCACTGTGCCAGCAAGATCACATACCTAACTTAGCCAGCATCTAAGGAAGTTTGTATACTGGGTACATTCTGAAACACTATCCTTGCACAATGATACAGCACAGCTTCCTTGATAGCATATCACAGAGATCTAAGATGCCCTGCCTACCTAAAAAGTTAAGGGATATACTGTGCTTCACTGGTCATCTGTCAAGTCAATGTTGGTGATCTAGAGCCTACAAAGTATGGGCCCAGTCCTGTAAATGGTCCATGTCTGAAACCCCTATTTGTCATCAAAGGAATTTCCTTCAGGCACTTAGAACCCATTGCTACCTTGCTGCCATAAAACAAACAAACATAAGCTGACCTAGAAGAGACATTTGGCAAATACATAGGGCTTAAAGTGTTCGAGGAAGGTATATCTCAGAGCCAACTGAACACAAACGATCACCACAGTAAATGCTCTCTTTTGAATTAACGCTACAATATTTATTAATGGTGAAGATTAAGGGCCAAATTTTAACCTCAGTCAGTGTACATCTGGAGTGACTCCTTTAAAGTGAGTGGAGTTATTCTGGGTTTACATTAGTGTAAATGAGATCAGAACACGATTTAGAGCGTTCACGCTGCCAACCTGCAATCTAGTGAAGCTTTGACTATATGGCCCCTCTTACCCTTTTTAATTTTATCTTCTTGATTTTCAGTTGAGACTCAAGCTTCCTGGAATGGTAATTATTCAATTCAGTGACAGTCTGAACCTGTGAATTAATTGGCTTTCAATTACATTTTGGGCATTTGACTTATTATACATAGTAAGGCTAACAAGGAGCTGGGGGGGGGGTAAAAGCCCCCATTTACATCAATTTTTTCTCATTATGTTTTACAATTAACACCTATTATTTTTAAGAGCTTCATAAAATGCCCATTGTAAAATGGGACAGATGAATAGGAGCATATATCAGCTGTGTTCCGAGTTCTGCATTGACTTGCTATCTAATGTCAGGTACATTCAAAGTATTGATAATTATATAATAAGCCTTTTTGTTGGAAAATGCGGATTCATCAAAACCAAAAATTGTTTGCAGGAAAGCATTTTGGTTTTGACAAATTTCCTGTTATGAAAATTTTTGGGGAAAAAAAAATCAATTTGTCAAAAATGTCCCATTTGACATTTTTTAAACAAAAAGCGTCCATTTTTTTGTTTATTTGTTCAAATTACTTTCATGTTGTATATATAAAAACCATAATAAACAGGTCCAACTCAAAATAAAAATTATTTCAGTTGACCTCAATCTGAATTTTCTTCTGTATTTTGGTTTGTGAAAATTTTCCAGAGGGTCCTTTCAGGATGGGAAATTTTCTTCAAAAATCGCTCATGGGATGGGAACTGTTTCCTGCCCCACACTACTTATGTCTCCAGCACCATCACGGTCAACTGTCATGTTCTTGCAGTCCTTCATCAGACTTGAACTCCAGAGGATGATGGCAAAGCATTTTTGGTGGATGGTCCTGGAATTTGTTCCCATTCGCAGTGCACCAAGACTGAGCTTGGCAGCTTTCAGGAATCAGTGCATGTAGCACCTCCTCAATGTAGAGTTTTACAATAGCGGGTTGAAAATTGTCAACAAGACATTGACCTCACAATGACATTGGAAGTTGAAGCTGAAGTATCAATTCAAAATGAAACTGTTTAATTTCAAATCCACATTTTCTTTTTGAAAAGAATAAAACATTTTGTTTTCATTGAAAATGTCAAAAAAATTGTTTTGACCCTTTTGAATCAGGATTTTTCAGAACTTTTGGTTCTGTGAAAATTTCAATTTGAGATGAAACAAAATGTCAGTACGTCTAAATTCCCCATAGGATGGAAATTCTGTTTTCCAACCCACTCTCATTTTTATTCTGAAAGGAATTGACTGTTGGTGGGGGATGAGCCAACGGCTCTGGGGCCACATGACTGGCCCTTGATACTTTTTTTAAAATATAATTTTGCATCCATATCTAGATGCCAGGGTTTGCTAAGGAGGGGAGTGAAGAATTCAGCTCTCTCCCAGCCATATTTAAAGTCATTTCCATCCCTGCTCAAAAGAGGGAGGGACGTAACAGATACTTCTGTTCCCCAACAGCAAAAGCCTCAGCTGGGTTGTGGTTCTTATTAAGGAATAGAGAGCTTGTATTTAACACTACAGAGCCAGAACTTAGTATTGTCTACAGCTTGCACCTCCCTGCACTCCAAAGCCCTGCTTTCCAAAATGGAGCATGACCTTGGATCCTTACAGCCACACTCAGCTCCTTAGATAGCAGCAGCAGCTGCTCCACACATTAGCTGCCTCCCCTGTGCCAATCTCCCACACAACGGAGGAGGTGCCCCACACAAGCAGTGCTGATGGCTGCAGACCTGTGTAGGGCAAGAACAGGGTACTGGGAAGCATGCTCGTTAAGGTGTAGAAAGTGGGGGAGGTGCCTGGATGGTATTAAATTGTATTAAATACAGAGGTACTACATACCCTTAGCTCCAGCCTCCTGCAGCTTTCCAATATAGTACAGCCCTCTGCCCCACCCAGACACACTCTTCGAGTACTCAGCACCTATCAGCGCTATGTGCTTCACCCACTCCCTCCAGTCAGGGAGCACAGTAACTGCCTCCCATGTGTCCCTTGACCTCAGCACATCTGCTCTGGGCATCCATCATTTGACATTAAGTGTTTAAAGTAGAGTTCTAGATAATCTCAAAGACAAACAGAGAAGTGCAAAGCTGAAGCTACGTTAATGAGGATTTGCCTGGGAGTCAGTGCTGAATGGCTGTAAAAGTCTTGGGTAGAAATATACAGCCGGTTTCCCTTATTCCCATAATGGATGTCAAGCACTTCAAAAGCTTTAAAGAACATTCTTGTCATACACGGTTTAATTTTGTTCCATTATTTTAATACAATTGCCTGTACTCACATTACCTCAATACTAGGACAGTATACTCCATATAGCACACACACACCACTCCTGAAAAACAATTGACAAGCTGTCAAAGCAACGTTAAGGCACTTTGGAAAATAACTTAATTAAGAAGCACGCAGCGCTTAACATGTGTCACTGAGACACCAATCTGTGTGTCTGAACTGATACTATTTCAGTAATTTGGCTCAGCTAATGTATGTATCTAGCTTGATGGAAACCAAA
Source organism: Trachemys scripta elegans (assembly GCF_013100865.1). NCBI lineage: Eukaryota > Metazoa > Chordata > Testudines > Emydidae > Trachemys > Trachemys scripta. The sequence goes on along the minus strand of NC_048310.1, from coordinate 28,607,681 downwards.
TAAATAAAAGTGGAAGAAGAAAAATCTTTAAACACCAAATAACCAAGTTGTTGGGATGTTTAAAATGTGTACTAAGAGCATTTTCCATTTTAGGGGAAAATAAAATAAATTATAGACATGTAAAAAGAACAGGAGTACTTGTGGCACCTTAGAGACTAACAAATTTATTAGAGCATAAGCTTTCGTGGACTACAGCCCACTTATGCATCCGAAGAAGTGGGCTGTAGTCCACGAAAGCTTATGCTCTAATAAATTTGTTAGTCTCTAAGGTGCCACAAGTACTCCTGTTCTTTTTAC